>NW_011500003.1:338980-343274 GCF_000495115.2 Populus euphratica
AAAAAGAAGACGAGATGAACCCTACCATTAGGAAAATCTCAAAGAAATAAAAAAATCAACCTTGCAATCGGGAAGCCTTGAGTTTTCAAACCCTGTGTTCGAGAATTATCAGGAATCACCAATTTTTCCAATCCTTCTCTTGTCATCCCATCAGGACTTTTCCAAGTAAGCCCTATTTTTCACACTTGTCGCATCACATTCTTCCACTTGGGTAGGTCACCCATTACAATAAGACCATTCTTTACTTTTTTCTTGGGTAGGTCACCCATTACAATGAGACCAATTCTTCATATTTTTTATCCGGGTATGTCACCCATTAAAATGAGACCAATTCTCCATATTTTTTATCCGGGTAGGTCACCCATAATAATATAATAAGGTCATTCTTCCACTTGGGTAGGTCACCCAATACAAAGAGACCATTCTTTTCTTTTTTTCTTGGGTAGGTCACCCATTACAATGAGACCACACTACACATTTTTTAGTTCCAGTTAAATGAGGTCGCCAGATGGGATCTTAGGTAGCTTTGGTTAAAGGGAATTGCCAAATGAGATTTCAAGTTGCCCAAGTTACACATACTCTTTGGTTTTGGTTAAAAGGGATCGATAGATAGGATCTCAAGTGGCTTTGGTTAAAGGGAATTGCTAGATGGGATTTTAGGTTGACCAAGTTACATATATTATTTTGTTCTAGTGAGAAGAGATCACCAAATGGGATCTCAGGTGGCTTTGGTTTAAAGGAATCGCCAGATGGGATTTCAGGTTGACCAAGTTACATATATTATTTTGTTTTAATGAGAGGAGATCGCCAGATGGGATCTCAGGTGGCTTTGGTTTGAATCGCCAGATGGGATTTTAGGTTGGCCGAGTTACATATATTCTTTAGGTTTGGTTAAAAGGGATCGCCAGATAGGATCTCAAGTGGCTTTGGTTAAAGGGAATCGCTAAATGAGATTTCAGGTTGACCGAGTTACACATATTCTTTGGTTTTGCTTAAAAGAGATCGCTAGATGGGATCTCAAATGACTTTGGTTAAAGGGAATCGCCAGATGGGATTTCAGGTTGACCGAATTACACATACTCTTTGGTTTTGCTTAAAAGAGATCGCTAGATGAGATCTTAGGTGGCTTTGGTTAAAGGTAATCGCTAGATGGGATTTCAGGTTGATCGAGTTATATATATTCTTTGGTGTTGGTTAAAAGTGGTCGCCAAAAGGGATCTCATACTTCAGTTTTGGTTAAAGGGAATCGCTAGATGGGATTTCACTAGATAAGATTTCACGTTGACCAAGTTACACATATTCTTTGGTTTTGGTTGAATGAGGTTGCCAGATGGGATCTCAAGTAGCTTTGATTAAAGGGAATTGCCAGATGGGATTTCAGGTTGATCAAGCTGCATATATTTTTAGTTCCAATTGAATGAGGTCGCTAGATGGGATTTCATATTTCAGTTGTGGTAAAAGACAATCACCGGATGGGATTCCAAGTTGATCGAACTGTAAATATAGTTTTTGATTTTGCTTAAAGGAGGTCGCCAAAAGGGATCATATATTTTAGCTTTGGTTAAAAGGAATCGCCAAATGGGATTCTAGGTTGACTGAGTTGAAAAATAAATTTTTTATTTTTGGTTAAAGGAGGTTGTTAGAAGGGATCTCAGGTTAACTCAATCGTAACACCGATATTAACTTTAGCTAAAGGAAACTGCCAGATAAGATTTCAAGTTGGCCAAACTACAAAAATATATTTTTTTAGATAAAAGAGATCACTAGAGGGGATCTCTGATGGAATTCCATGTTAATCATATCGAAGTTAGAATTCAGGTAATTGCCAGATTGGAATCTCGAGATGACTATGTTTTGATCCTAGTTTTTGGGCTAAAGAGGATTGTTGTAAAGACAAAGTTTCAGATCGATCAAGCCTTAGCAATATCAGTTTTGGAAGATGAATTTTGTTTATCTTTATAAAACTTACTACGCAAAACCCCTGCTCTGTAACTATTATAAAGAGGGGGCATCTGTTGTAACCCATTTTAGGCCCCCCATGAAAATAAAAAAAACAAAAAAAAACAAAAGAAGATCAGAACAGTGTTGTTTTGAATGACACTGTTCCTTTTTCTTCTTCCCCTGCTGATTCTTCCCCTGGACATGCAGCAGGGGAAGAGAAGATCAGAACAGTGTCATTTTGAATGACACTTTTCCTCTTTCTTCTTCCTCTGGACATGCAGCAGGGGAAGAAAGAAAAGGTTTGTTTTCTTCTTCTTTAATTTTGTTGCATCTATCTCTTGTCGCATGCCCTGCCAAAACCGAGGGAGCCACATCTTGCTAGCCGCGCCCACTAGCCGACCACCCGCCGCGTGCCCTGCTAAAACTGAGGGAGCCGCACCCATTAGTCGACCAAACGCCGCATGCCCTGCTCCCCATGCATAACAACAAAGAGCCCTGCTCCTTGGCTCTATAAATAGCGCCCAAAAACAAGAGGGAAAGAGGAGGAAAAAAGCTTTTGAAAAATTGAAAAAAAAGGAAGGAAAAGGGAGAAAAAGAAAGTTTTTTTGAACGAGAAGAGGCTTTCAAATGTAGAGAAGAGAGGGGGCTGCTGTAGAGAAGGAGGAATAATATTGTTGACAGGGGGAGAAAGAGGGGAGGGAAGAGTTTTTAAAAAAGAAAACGAAGAAGAAGAAGAAGAGAGAATAAGAGGGAGGAAGTTTGAACGAAAAGAGAGAGAGAGAGAGGAGAGAGAGAGAGACAAAATAGTGGAGGAGAGAAAAACAGAGACTGAGGTCTTTGCACGAAGAAGAAGAAGAACTAAGCCTCACCCCCTGAAACCACCGCCATTCTACCACCCTCAGTGCTACCAACAACAGCAAAACCACCGTGAGAGGGAAGACCACCGTCAGCAACAGAAGAATAAAACATAAACAGAGAAGAACAGAGTAGAAGAAAAACACAGAGAAGAAGAAAAAGAAAGGTTGACCACCGTCCACGCCACTCCTCAAGCTGCAGCCACCAGTACCACCACCAACATCACTAGGAGTGTCTACCATCGTCGTCAATATCTTTTCTGCCACCAGGTTTGTCAAGCCCCTCTCGTTGATGTGTCTGCACCATTTCCTCGCATTTTACTGTTCAAGTCTCACGTAAATTATAATTCACGTGAACAGTAAAAATGTTATTGTTACTATTCACGTGAATAGTGAAATTTGCAAATAAATAAATAAATAAAAATAAAAATTCTTCAAAAATTATTTCAAAGAACCTGTGATTTTCCGCAAGTTTTGTTATTGCATTTTGATCAATATCGGTTGTCATAACTCAATTTTGACCTTATTTTTTATTATTTTAATTATTTTATTTAAAAAAATGATGACAAAGAAGTAAAAATAAAATAAATGAAGAGTAAATTAAAATTTGGGTTAAGGGCAATAGGATTGAAAATTTAAGGATTTAATTAAACTCCGAAAAAAACTTTTGGAAAATTGAAAAAAAAGGAAGGAAAAGGAAGAAAAAGAAAGTTTTTTTTTTTAACGAGAAGAGGCTTTCAAATGTAGAGAAGAGAGGGGGCTGTTTTAGAGAAGGAAGAATAATATTGTTGACAGGGGGAGAAAGAGGGGAGGGAAGAGTTTTTGAAAAAGAAAACGAAGAAGAAGAAGAAGAGAGAATAGGAGGGACGAAGTTTGAACGAAAAGAGAGAGAGAGAGAGGAGAGAGAGAGAGACAAAATAGTGGAGGAGAGAAAAACAGAGACTGAGGTCTTTGCACGAAGAAGAAGAAGAACTAAGCCTCACCCCCTGAAACCACCGCCATTCTACCACCCTCAGTGCTACCAACAACAGCAAAACCACCGTGAGAGGGAAGACCACCGTCAGCAACAGAAGAATAAAACATAAACAGAGAAGAACAGAGTAGAAGAAAAACACAGAGAAGAAGAAAAAGAAAGGTTGACCACCGTCCACGCCACTCCTCATGCAGCCACCAGCACCACCACCACCAACATCACTAGGAGTGTCTACCATCGTCGTCAATATTGTTTCTGCCACCAGGTTTGTACAGCCCCTCTAGTTGCTATGTCTGCACCATTTCCTTGCATTTTACTATTTCTGCCACCAGGTTTGTCCAGCCCCTCTAGTTGCTATGTCTGCACCATTTCCTTGCATTTTACTGTTCAAGTCTCATGTATATTATAATTCACGTGAACAGTAAAATGCTATTGTTACTATTCACGTGAATAGTGAAATTTGCAAATAAATAAATAAATAAAAATAAAAATTCTTCAAAAATTATTTCAAAGAACCTGTGATTTT
>NW_011500003.1:344492-385648 GCF_000495115.2 Populus euphratica
AGCCCCCCCGGCCGGCCCCGGCCACTAGCCCAAGCCAGTGGCTCGGCTAGGCTTCAGTCAGCAAGAGGCACGCGTGGAGTGTCCACACGTGCATGCACTGGGCGAAGGTAATTAATTACCTTCGCCCAGTGCATGCACGTGTGGACACTCCACGCGTGCCTCTTGCTGACTGAAGCCTAGCCGAGCCACTGGCTTGGGCTAGTGGCCGGGCCAGGCTGGCTGGGCTAAGCCCAGCCATATGGGCTGAGTTGGGCCCAGCCAAGAAATAAGATACATGTTAGGCTGGGCTCGGCCCAGCCCAAAAAATATAAAAATTAAAAAATTAGAAAATAAAAAAATAAAAAAATAAGAAAAAATTAAAAAATATATATGCACAAATAAAAATAATGTAAATTTATTGGTTTATTCACTAACGCCAGAGTCAGGAATAAAAATACAGGTTTAAATTTATATTATTTTTATTTTTTGTATTTTATCTTATTTGCTAGAAAAATAAAAAATATATATGCATGTGTAAAAAAAATACTTTTATTTATTTATTTATTTACTGATGCCAGAGTCAAGAATAAAAGAAAAAAAGGATGATTTAAATTTATTTATATTAATACTTATGTAATATTTACCAATGTCAGAGTTGGAAATATCCGTCGTTGAATATTCACTGGCGCCAGAGTCAGGAATATTACATACAAACAATCGTAGTATAAACCAACAAAAAAAAAATATTAGCAATTAAGGACAAAGATTAGTAATGTAGTCTGCCTTAGGTAGGACGTTTAAGGGGTGATAATATCTTTCCTTTTACGTAATCAGTCTCGGACCATAAAAAGTCCATAAAAAATATGCATGCAAAAATAAAATAAAATAAAGTAAATTTATTGGTTTATTCACTGACGCCAGAGTCAGAAATAAAAAATATTGATTTAGATTTATTTTGTTTCTATAGCTACGTTCCTATTTACCAACGCCAGAGTTAAAAATATCCGTAGTTAAATATTCACTGACGCCAGAGTCAGAAATAAAAAATATTGATTTAGATTTATTTTGTTTCTATAGCTACGTTCCTATTTACCAACGCCAGAGTTAAAAATATCCGTAGTTAAATATTCACTGACGCCAGAGTCAGAAATAAAAAATATTGATTTAGATTTATTTTGTTTCTATAGCTACGTTCCTATTTACCAACGCCAGAGTTAAAAATATCCGTAGTTAAATATTCACTGGCGCTAGAGTCAGGGATATTATAAGCAAATTATCATAGCGCAAACTAATAAACATTTAGTAATTTAAGATGAAACTAGCAATGCAGCCTGCTTTAGGCAGGATGTTTAAGGGATGATAATATCTTTCCTTTTACGTAACCAGTCCCGAGCCATTGAATCTCTGTCGACTAGTTAGGGTTCCTAATGACCATAATACTGAGTGGCGACTCTTTTAACAAGACAATTCCCCATCAAAGAAAAGGATGCTAGAAAACTAGTCGTTCGAATCCAATAAATTTTTTAAGGCCGCTGCGATGTTGGGTGCGACATCGATTTGTATTTTTATACTGTAAAGATACAAAGCCGGTATTAAAATACCTAATTTTTGTCAAGTCATAAATAAATGATAAAAATATTTTCATGCATACGGTCTAGTCTGTCCATTATATATATATATATATCATCTCATCATATTTTCATAGAACAAAGAAAATTTCAAAAAAATATATGTATTAGCATGCATTTTAGCTTTAATAACCAGTTTATTTAAGCCATGAGAACTAGGCCAATATTTCAAAAATTTCAAAATTTGTTTTTTTAATATCTGGGGTTACGATCTTAAACGTAACACGTATTTTAAAAATTAAATTCTTGTGTTTAGGTCAGAGTTACCCAATAAGATAAGAATCTCCTTACTAAGAAGAACTTTTCTTAAACCATACCAATAACTAGGAAACATAAAAAAAAAACCTCAGAATTTATCAGACAATAAAACAATGCAGCTTACCTTAGGTAGAACGTATTTGGGGTGCTAATACCTTCCCTTTACGCAACCAGTCCCCGTATTCAATCTCTAAGACCAGTTAGGATTCCTAGTGACCAAAATACGAGGTGGTGACTTCCAATCCATTTTCTACCAATAAAGATTAGATTTTCCTGTCCTCCTATATTTTCTAGATAGATATTATACAATATTTCCAGATAAAAATGAAAAATTTACTGCGACGCCGCACACATACAACATACATCAAAATTGAAATGTGAATTTCATGCATACTTAGAGCTGCCGACCTTAGATTGCTAATTTAGTTATTATTTGTACTTTTTTGTCAACTTCCATAGCGTAGATTTAAGAACAATGTGCACCTTTTGTTTTGGTTACAGGGATCTCAGTTTCAACAGATTGAAAGGAGATCTTCCACCACATTATGATGACCTAATAAGCTTGGAGAAAATGTAAGTATTCTAGATTCATGAGGATGGCTAGCTACTGTCTTATGGTCCATCGTGCTTTAAACAGCACACAAGTAGTCATATGATAAGCTTATTGTCCCAAGCCATCATCTAAGCTTCAAAATTGTGTCTAGTCTCGGGACTGGATTTTGGCTATAGTAATCATGGTTAGATGCTCAACGGAATGATAATTTTTTATTATTGCATAGTTATGTTACAAGGAACATGCTTTCTGGGCGCATACCGACCTGGGTCCAGAGCAGAGATACTCGCTAGTAAGTTATTTTTCTTAATTTCTATATGAATTACGTTAGAAATTTCAGAATGTATTTATTATTCTTTCCTAGGAAATGTGTACCTTTATCACCATAATTTTAATGCATACATAATATCTTGAGAATGATGCTTAGTCCATCTTCTCTCCCTTGTCATACGAATGACTGAAATGATAAATTTTACTGGCACTTGCAGTTTTCCCTTGTCTGTGAAAGCATAAAAAAAGGAGAGATTTAGGCCATTATTTATATAATTTTGAAGGATTAATCTGTCTGTGGCCATAAAAGTAATCCTAGCTTTTGAAGAACTATACTGATGGGCAACTGATAAACAGAGAATCTTTCCCATAATTTATTGATTTCAGTACAACTATGCATGGATAATCAAACTATTTCCAATTGCAATATCTTTCAAGTTACTATCTATAACTATTGAGTCCGGTAATTATTTGACAAAGAAAAACAATTATTTTATTATTTTTAAGCTTGGCGTGATGCTGCGTCTGAAAATGTTAAACTTGATAAATTATCAAACTCGAATACATGTTTATATCTAGTTCAACACATAATTAATTTAAAAAATATTGAGTTGTTAGCCTGCTTTGACTTTTTTCAAACATGTACTTAGCTAAAAAATAATACACACACTTCTTAGTCCTCAAATAAAAAGAATATATTGTCGCCGGCCCCTTGTCTTTTCATGAACTTGGGGGATTTACTTTCACAATTAATCCAATGATAGCAGCAGCTAGCTCTTGCATGGTTTACCTGATCTCATAGGAGGTTTAAAGCATGTCGGGCAACGACATGGAAGTGGTCCAAAGAAATTGATTGATATTACATAAATGGAATGGTGACATTTTCAAAGCTAAAAAATTGATAGAACAACGAATCTCATTACCGAAAAGCAAAATTGTTACGTACAGATACAGTAGCAAGGCAAAATGCTGGTCCCAACAAAAATTATTCGCTGCCAATAATGTAGACTGACAGAAATTGATTGAAAGAGAATTAGACGAGCTTGATCGTAGTGAATATGTAGACTGACAGAAATTGATGTATGTATGATGGTTGATAAAATATCTAAGAGATAAGTTGTAAATTGTTAGCATACAGATACATTAACAAGGCCAAATGCTGGTCCCAACAAAAAATAATTCGCTGCCACCAATTCACACCAAGCCAATAGTTCTGAAGTGAATTCTTGTATTTTTAAAATAAAAAATACAAAGCTACATGTCTATTATATTCTCACTGTGTATTAACCAAATGCTATTGCAACAGACTAACACTACTACTGCAAGTATTTGCCTGCAGTATTTGTCTGCAACAAATTCCAAACGAAGTTTGAATCAAATTCCAAAATTTAAACTTTATATCCAAGTATTTGTCTGCAAGGTGTGGTAGTGAAATATAAAAGAGAAAGGTAAGGCATGAAAGAATCTTGGGCAATAAATCATCATACTTCATTGGAGATGCATCAGCAAAGCTCATAAATGGAGCAGCTCAATATCAGAACCAACCTCTCTGCTGGGAAGCTTTTATTGTTTTCCAGGTCACTTTAATTGGAACTTATCCTTTCCCTTTAATGTTTGAGAAGACTATACACGTCAACGTTACTTTTCCATGGCCAGAGTATATTTTAGACAATTTCGTTTATTAAAAGAAAATCTCTTTCAATTCCGATTAAATTAAAAGGGACCACAGACTTAATCAGATGCATTATATATCGATAAATTTGGAATGTTGATGTTAGCTTCAAAAACCCTCCATGCGATACCTGAGTAATGCTGTACATTGTTTAGCCACTAAATTTGGAAACATGGCCAATTACCTAAAAATACTAAGGACTCGTTCATTTGTAGAAAATAGTATTTTTTTTTTAAAGTGTTTTTTTTATGACAATTGAATTGCTTTTCAATATTTGACAATATCATAGAAAATAAAATATTTAATCACTTAAAATAAAAGAATAAGATATAAAAAGTATAATAATGGAATTTTTTTATTGTATTACATATTTATATATAGTTTATTGTATCAAAATGAAACTATGCATATAATATAAATACTTTAAATATAATATTATAGACTTGTTAAATATTTCTAAGTAATATTTATCAATATGTTTAGTTTTATAATGAAAAATGAGAATCAGAATTTTAAGTATATGCTTGTGAGAGTGTTTTAATAAATTATATGGAACGTGCAGATTTTGCAACAGCTAATAAGCCCATGCAAAACTTATAACGCGATGTGGATTGTCGATCTCAGTATTACGTTAAGAAATAATGTTTACGAATTCTTGAGCAAAATTAATTTTTTCATAGGTGAGATAATTCTTATCACTTTCTAGTGATATTTGATATGATTTTGTCATTTCTTTTTATATATATCTTTCTTGAGGAATAATTTTATGGGGGGCGTAAAGAGAAATTTTATTATTTTATTTTTATTTTTTCAAAATCTTTTTTATTACATCTATATTTTTTAAAAAATAAAAATCTAAAAGATAATTAATAAAATATCATTAATTACTCCTTGTGCGCCACAAAACTTTCCTCTCCTAAGCATGATAAGATTTTCATTTCAAAAGCAAGATCAATAAAGCAACTATTTTGGATAATTTACTTAAAATAGACCTAATTGGATACTTATCTTTGAATGTTTAAAAAAGAAAATAAACTCGATTCTAGATTACTTAAAACACATGCTTTGTCTTTCACGACATGAAACTTTTGGATGTCCTTATCGCTTGCGCCTCCTCTACTGACTCAGGTATTATTGCCCTTTGACACTCCTATTTTTTACCCAGCTCCTACCACTTCATGCTTTCTTGGATAGACTCACTCCTTGCCTTTCTGATTTAGTTTGTTGGTAGTGAGTCTTTCGTGGTAAGAAATTGCCAATGGAAAGTGAGTTCAAACGATTCCCAGACAAAAAGATAAAAATGTGAGTTTGTTTTTGTTTTAAAATAAAAATACTTTTTAAAAAAATTATATTTTTTTATTTTAAATTAATTTCTATATATTACTGTGTTCTCCAACACCTCAATATTATAATCAGGTCCCTGGCCTTATTGAAATTGAATGACATGCGACGTGGATAATCTAATCAAAGAAACAGAAAGGGATACACAATGTCCATGGATCGAATATATGACCCTCACATCTTCAGACTGACTCTCTCACCTGAGGTTTAATGATTTACCATATTCATATAAATGTAGATGATTTATTATTAAGCTCACAGGGATGATTTTTTTTTCATTAATTGTCTAAATGCTAAACGTATGCTTTCTTCCATGATATGAAACTTTGGATTTTTCCCAATCTCACACATCCGAGGTATCCTCGTTACTCCTGTTCGAGGACTATAATTTTGTTAATTTCTATAAATTATATGATTAAAATTGTTATAGAATAATATAAATTTTATTTTGGAATTTTTTTTTATAATTTTAAGATATTAAATTAAGATAGTTTTTTAATATGATATCAAAATCTTGATGACCAAGTGATTATGAGTTCGAATCTCACAATTCTTATTTATTAAATAAAAATCAAATACAAAATAATGTGAGTTTGTGCAAATTTCAAGTTAAAAATGCTTTCACTTGAGAAAGTATGTTAGAAAATAATACAAATTATATCTTAGAACCTCACTTAACAGCTTAAGTTTTTGAGTTGAATTGGTTATTTAACATGATGTCAAAGTCTTGATAATCAAGTGGTCATGAGTTCAAATCTTACCATCCTCATTTGATAAAAATCAAGTACAAGATGGTATGGATCTGTGCAAGTTTCAAGCTTAAATGTTTTTCATTTGAGGGTGTATGCTAAATAATTATATAAATCATATCTTGAGACCTCACATAATAGCTTAAGATTGATAACTGAGTGATTACTAATTTGAATCTCATTATTCTTATTTATTTGATAAAAATGAAGCACAATATATTGTGGGTTTGTGTAAGTTTCAAATCTAATGAATTTTTACTTGAGATGGTTTTTTAGAGAATAATATAAATTATATTTTTGAATCTTATTTAAAAACTTAAGTTATTGGGTTAAAATGATTTTTTTTTTGACAAAAATAACATGTAAATATACCATCTTTTTAAGAAACCAACATAGTAAGGCTTGAACGATCTGATTTTAGAAAAACAGAGGAAGGATTATTTCTTAGAATGTTAAAGAACCATTTCAATTTAATAATTGTCCTAGGATATAATTTATATTATTTTCTAACACACCCCTCAAGTGAAAGCTTTGTGGGCTTGAAACTTGTATAGACTCATATTACCCTATGCTTAATTTTTATCAAATAAATGAAGATGGTGAGATTCAAACTCAGGATCGCTTGGTCATCAAGACTCTGATACCATATCAAAGAATCATCTCAACTTATAATTTAACCTGTTATGTAAGGTTACAAGATATGATTTATATTATAGAACCTTATCTAAAAGCTTTCACTTGAGGCGGTGTATTAGAAAAAAATATAAATTATATCTTGATACTTTATCTAAAAGTTTAAGTTATTGGGTTAAAATGATTCTTTACAAATAACACGTAGATATAACATCTTTTTAAGAAACTAACATAGTGAGGCCTTAACGATCTAAGTTTTTTTAAAAAAATAGAAGAATAATTAACCCGACCTAAATCAATGAAAAACCCATTAACTAATTACTTTTGAATTTATTTGTGTTAAAAAAAGGTTGCTTTGATTCTTTTCTGAAATTTTTTTAAGGTCAATCCGAGTTGACCAACTCTCAAGTCGGTAAGTATAAAAATGAGTATCTGCAGGTTAGATTTCTTGATATCCATATCATTCTCAATATCTATCAGGTAAAAAATTTAGATATCCATACCCTACCCAATATTTATCAGGTAAAAAATTTAGATATTTATAAATAATCCATCGAGTCTCGGGCATCCATATGGTTATTCATTATCTATTATTACCTATTATTCTATAAAAAAAAATAGTTTAGATATATATATATCTGAAGTATTTACATATTAAATGATAATATTATACATATTTATGAGTTTTATGTCAATATTAAGATATGTATATATCATATTGTATTAAAAAAAATTTTAAATGTTCAAAAAATATCAATATATATTTCATATTCATTTAGGGTCAATTTCGGGTTAGGTTTGATAATACCTATACCCTACCCATTATGTATTGAGTACGGTAACTATCTAACAAATACCTGTATATCCAGGTCAGGCCAGGTCGAATTGATATCCATTTGGTTTTAATTAAATTGTCAAATTTATGAGTTAGAATTTAAAACTATAATGATAATTATTTTTATTCATAAATTGATTTAATTTAACCCTGGTTGACCCTCTAAACCTTGTCTCGTTGACCCCCAACTTGGTTTTAGAAACTATAATAATGATTACTTTTATCCTTATATTAACCTAGGTCAACATGAATTGACTCTTTTGACCTGTGACTGAAATGTTACCCTGAGTCGACTCTTATGTTAGATTTTAAAATTATAACAATAATTAATTTTATTTTTACATTGACTCAAGTTATCTAGGGTTAATTCTCTTGACCTGTAACTTAGATCTTGTTCTCGGTTGATATCTAAGTCAGGTTTTAAAACCATGATGATAATCGTTTTTATATTTACATGTTTTAATTTGATAATTTTAGAATTAAAAGTTTTTTATAAATATATTCTAGGAATAAAGAATATTAAATATTATTTCTAAAAACATGTCATCTCTTCACCTCATGTTTTAAAAATACAAAAATTTATTTTTTAATTTTTTTATATCTTTATCTATCTCACTTCAACTAAATATATTTTTAGCTTCATTGTTTTTGTTTCTATTATCTCAGCAAAATAACTAAACAATACCTAATAAAACGTTGATAGACCGTCTTTTTAAGAAACTACTGGTGAGCCTCTTCGATGGTTCTGTGGTTCCAAAATAATATCTTTTCTCCATTTCACATGCAAATGAATATGTGAACTTAATATTTTGATTGGATCACGGGGTAGAAGTACAAACTTTTACGGAAGTTGTATTTCTAAAATCCGATGAAAAGACAAAATTTTTAAAACTTCTTTAACACATCAAGTCCATGAAGCAGCTTACCTCAGGTAGGGTGCGTTAGGGGCGCTAATACATTTCCTAACCACAACCAGTCCCTTACTTGCGAATCTCTAACAAGACCAGTACAACCAGGTTTCCTAGTAACCTTCAATTAAATACTAGGTGGCGACTCCTAACGAATCCAACAAGATCAAATCAAATAATAACGATGAAAAATCAAATAATACTTGCACATTTAGGTCAGGTCGAATTGATATTGATTTGGTTCGAATTAAACTGTCAAATCTATGAGTTAGAATTTAAAACTATGATGATAATTATTTTTATTCATGCATTGACTTAGTTTAACCCTGGTTGATCCTACAAACCTTGTCTAGTCGACCCCCAAGTTGATTTTAAAAACTATGATAATAATTACTTTTATCCTTGTATTAATCCAAGTCAACATAAATTGACTCTTTTGACCCGTGATTGAAACCTTGCCTCGAGTCGACTCTCATGTTAGATTTTAAAATTATAATAATAACTAATTTTATTTTTACATTGATTCAAGTCATCTAGAGTTGATTCTCTTGACGTGTGACTTGGATCTTGTCCTCGGTCGACATCTAAGTCAGGTTTAAAATCATGATGATAATTATTTTTATCTTTACATATTTTAGTTAGATAATTTTAGAATTAAAAGTTTTTTATAAATATATTTTAGGAATAAAGAATATTAAATATTATTTCTAAAAACATGTCATCTTTGCGCCTCATGTTTTAAAAATATAAATATTTATTTTAAATTTATTTTTTAATTATTTTTATATCTTTGACTATCTCACTTCAACTAAATATATTTTTAGCTTCATTGCTTTTGTTTATGTTATCTCTGCAAAATAACTAAACAATACCTAATAAAACGTTGATAGACCGTCTTTTTAAGAAACTATCGGTGAGCCTCTTCGATGGTTTTGTGGTTCCAAAATACTATCTTTTCTCCATTTCACACGCAAATGAATATGTGAACGTAAAATTCGTATTTCTTAATTTGGATTCTTCCTCTCCAATTTCCCAATGATATTTATTATTAGTTCTTGACCTTCCAATCTTCCCGTTGACGAAGAGATAAAATGGAAGGGCAAAGTCGTCTAGTACAGACAAGGGTGTATTTTCGTGGGTGCTTGTCTCTTTACTAAATATTTGACTTGTACACGGTACAATTGTTGACCTACCAGTCTTCCCGTTACAATTTTTGTTAAAAATCTGGATATACAGCTATTGTAATGTATTTTTATATAAAAAAATTCAAAGTGTAAATAATTTTTTTTATGTAGATATTTAATTAAATGAATAAAAAATTATTTACATAAATAAAAAAATAAAATTGTTAACAATAACTAAAGAAAAAATTAAAAAATCAAGAGATAGATATAGATTAAGATATTTAATTTTACAAAATAAGATATTTGTATGTTTATATCTACTAAATTTATTTATTAAAATTAATAAAATGTAATGCAAGGAAAGGAAAAAAAACACAATGTAGGGCTGAACATATCAAAAATATTTTTTATAAAATAAATATTTTTTTATAAAACAAAGCTTATCTATATAAAATAAGAAAAATAATTCTTAAAAATAAATATAAAACAAAACATTTTTTAAAAGAAAAACCTCTATTTGAAAAAAACTTGCAAAACCCATGATTTAAGTAATGAGATCAAGATATATCAATATAAAAAAATTAAAAATAATTACAAAAGCAATCTTAAAAAAATAATGCAGAATAATAAAATACCAAGAGAAAATAAGAAAAACAAGAATCCTTAACTGTATCAACTCCTAAACATGTTATCATATCATAAGCACGACAAATAAAAAAATCATTAAAGTTAATTTTTAACAAATCACACACTCTGAAGGATGAAACTGGAGAGAAAAATGAAATCAAATAAAAAATTATAATTAAAATAATGGGTGTGAAAATAAAAAAAAATTGAATTAGAAAGTTAAATTGAAAAGAAAAAATACTTTAACAAAAATAAAAAGAGTAAAGGCTAAAACAAAATAAAAATAACATAAATTTTTATTAAAGAATAAAATTAAAAACAATAAAACTTTAATTAAAAAACAAAAAAAAAATAGAAATCAAAAGAATAAGGATCGAATTAAAAAAATAATATATAAAAAATTATAATTTAAAGGTCAAGGATAAGAATAAAAAACAAAAAACATAAAAACTAAAATTAAAAAGAAAAAATTTAGAAAAAACATGCACTTTTTTATATAAAAAAACAAAAAAAAACCACCAATAATAAATTATGAAAACCCAGTAAGAGGGAAAGCTGGGCGAGGCAATGATTCCAATGGCATGAAGAACTACAGATTTGGCTATTAGAAGAAGTAACATGAGCTGCTTAAAAGTCACGAGTGCATCCCATGCACTTATGTGTGAAAGCCTGACAACTACAATCTTTTGAATTAAAAATTAAGTATTTATGTAAACCAGTACATGGCTTGTTTCCTTTTACTATATCTGGATTCGAGCCCTAGTGTCTGTCATCCCCGCGGTACCTTACATGCCTACTAGGTTTGCAGGGTATTCAGTAGGCTGTGGGGATTAATCGTGGTGCGGGTATTCAGTAGGCTGTGGGGATTAGTCGTGGTGCGCGCAAACTGGCCCGGACACCCCACGTAAATAAAAAAAAAATTAAGTATTTATAATAAAAAATCTAAAACATCCTTCATGATTTTTGTATTAATAAAAACACTGAAAAGATAAAAATACTCCTAAATACCTTTAATGACCATTTCATTCCTTTAATGACGAATTTGTCATTGAAAAAGACACGAAACCACTCTCCAATCATTAATTAACTGTCACAATGAATAGTTCTCCGTGTCGGAGTGATCTCCACAGCGTTTTGCCCACACACCATTCTGATAAGTCAACTATAATTATACATAAAGCTTTCTTCAGGCGGCCTATATATTAACTCGTAGAGTGGATTGCAGAGTTAAAAGCAAGATGGCTCCTGCACTCTCTGATATCTTGAGAATCACGTCTAGCTTACTTGTGCTTATGTTACTAATGTTTTGCATGGGAGCAATTAACTTGGAGGCCCAAGTTGGGAACCTTGCTCCTGATGAAGGTACAATTTTTAATTTGGTCCAGATGGGCAGATTCTTTAATGTTTAGAGGAAGACATGCACTTGTAACGCCTTCTAGCAGGAGTTCTTTTATCTGCAAAGTCCTCACTGCGTCATATACCGTTCAATAATACAGTCATCAAATTTGATTGTATTGCCGAATTAATTCTGTAACCATGTTACTAATTTCATCTTGCAGTGAGATTTTAGCAGAATTCTGTGTTTTTTGCAAACTTTTTTTGGCAAGGAATTGTAGAAGTTGAGATTTAATTTTGATTTTTGCAGAGGAAGCCTTGCTTGAAGTAGCAACACAACTGGGCAAAAAAGGCTGGAATCGCAATATGAAACTGTGCAATGATACAAATTTACCTCTCAAGCCAGATGCTGACAATAAAGTTGTTTGCAATTGCCCGGTTCCTGGGGAAGCGTGCCACGTTGTTGCCATGTATATTTCTTCACTTACCACTCCATGCTTTTGTTTCAGTTTTAATTTGAGGTGTGAAGGATTCTGATGGAGCTAGTTGAAGGAATTAACAAATTACTCAATGTGTGGATAAGTAGTCACGCTCATAATTTTTTTTTTAAATTCTACTTTTCGATAATTTAATATATTTTTTTATTTAGTTTTTTAGATTTTTTTTAAATATTAAATTGTTTTAGGAATTCTGCTACATAATTTTCCTCCATTCTTTGATTCTTTTTATTAGTTATATATTAATTTCATGCATTTAATTTTTTCTTTTAATTTCAACACTAAAATGTTGGTAGCATATTTTGATTTTTTATGAATTTATTTTAATTTTATGATTTATGTTGCAGGTTTAATGGTTAATCATATTAACTCGGATTTATTTTTTAAAATTTTTATTCTTTTTAATTTAATATTTTTTTTAATTGGGCTTAGTAATATTTTTAATTTAATTTCTATAAAGTTATATCTTTTTTATTTTTTTCGTTCTACAATTGATTTTTTTTAAATTTTATCCTTCACTATTAGGCTTTTTGAAAATCAAGTTTTATAGTTTTTTTTAATTTGATTTTTGTTGAGTTATTTTGATCTAAATGATTTTTTTTTTAATTTCAACTTTCAACATTATATCTATTGGAAATGGAGCTTTGTAATTTTTTTATTTGTTTTTTAAGTTATTTTGTCTCTTGTCCTAGATTACAATTTTAATAGGTTAGTCCGGATTGACTTAGGTTTTTTCTTGTTATTTTTTAATTGATTTTTTGTATAATTTCAATCTTTAACATTAGCTTGGTTAGAAATTGATCTTCATTTTTTTTTAGATTATCTCGATTTTATAACTCTTCATTTTTTTTAGATTATCTCGATTTTATAACTCGAGTTATGAGTTTGGAGGTTGATTGTGGTTGATTTATGTAGGTTTTTTCTTCTTTCTATTTTATCCTTTAACAATATTGGGTTAATTAATAATTGACTTTTATAATTTATTATAATTTTTTTTATAAGGTAAACATGATCGTCGGTCACAAACTTGACAAGTTAACTAAAATCGATTTAATATGTCATTGTCATAATTTTTTTTTTAAATATATCATTTAATATATCACCAAATAAATATTTAAAAAATATTTCGTTTAATATGCATCATATTTCAAGTTAAAAAATATTTTTTTTATTAGAAAACATGTTAATAATGCTTAAATAATTTTTTATGCTAAGAAAATAATCCGTAGCACCGGAAAATAATACAGTGGAGGACTATTTGTGGTGGATTAAATCTCCTCATAAACCCCATTCGATAGTTGAATTTTATTTTGAGAAATTCAGATGCAATTCATTAGCAGTAAAATTATATAAAAACAAGCTAAACATGTAGTGAATAGCAAAGAAAGGATCTTCAGCGAAGGAAAGGTCCATTTGTCAGAAGTTTAGGCTTAAGAGTTTAAAATCATTCGAAGAAATGCATTGATGAGTTCTGTCATGTATTTTCTTGACATAAGAATGTTGATTTGCAATGGTTGAAAGTATTGAGGAGTTGATGGGTCCGTGTGTTGCAATGCAGATATCTCAAAAGACAAGATCTTGACGGTAGTCTCCCAAAGCCTATCGAGAAACTACCACGCCTTAAACATCTGTAAGCAGTGCTTCAAATGACTACATTTCTACAGATTGAGCACCGCGAATTTGTGTTGTATGATTCGATTTTATTAGAACTCTATCGGCTCTGCAGAGATCTCTGGGCCAACTACCTGAGTGGCAATATACCACCTGAATGGGCTAATACCAAGCTGGAATTATTGTAAGAAAATACTGCATTCATGTTTTCTAGCCAAGGAATTGCTTACTCATAATTAATAGATTGTATAAACAACAGGTCTATCGGCGTGAATCGGTTGACAGGAAAGATTCCTGGCTATCTGGGAAGGATTACCACACTTAGATCCCTGTATGCTTTTTTCGACTAGTCAATTTCTTGTCTTTTTTTAATTATTTAATCTGTTCAATTGTTTAGTCAGGAGTAATCCTGAGAGTTGGCATTTATGCAGGAACATTCAGAACAATATGTTTTCTGGAACTGTTCCCCCCGAGCTTGGACGCTTGGTTAACCTGGAGAATCTGTCAGTTCATTCAAGCTTTTGTATTAGAAATTAAGTCCTAACTGATTATTGAATGCTAAGTGTTTTTCTCCTTTTGTGATTGCAGAACTCTCAGTGCCAATTATCTCACTGGAGAGTTACCCCCGGCTCTCACTAATCTTACCAGATTGAAGGAACTGTAGGTTCTCATTTCACATGGTTATTGTGTATCATACTCATTAGTTGCAGTATTTGATATTACAGATGCATCTCTTTACTCTCCAAGTTTCATGATTCTGTGTTTTCGGTTCGGCGAATGCAGAAGGCTTAGCAGCAATAACTTCACTGGAAGAATACCTGATTTTATTCAGAGCTGGAAACAACTTGATATATTGTATGTGCTAGTTTCTACAACAAGTTCTGAATCTCATCAGTGAAGCAGAACCCTAATCCCCCTTTAATTTTGTATTAACAGAGAGATCCAAGCTGGTGGTTTCACTGGACCCATTCCTTCAAGCATCTCTCACTTGACTAATCTAACTGATCTGTAAGATATTTGTTTTAAATTTATGGTCTCAGTTACAACTTTTATCCCGATCATCTCACATTTATATATGCTGTCTAATATTGAGCAGAAAAATAAGTAACCTACTTGGAGATGGTTCAGAGTTTCCCCACCTAGAATCTATAAAAGGCATTAAGTATCTGTGAGTTATTCTTGCAGCTGATACTCTCATATCAGGATCATATTTAATTTACAACACAGCATATATATTTAGCTTACATGGAATTAATGTATATTGCAGGCTGTTGAGCAACTGCAACTTGTCAGGAAATTTTCCCATAAATTTGACCGGAATGGCACACCTGAAAATTTTGTATTCACTCTATTCCTTATACATCATCCATTCTGTCATGAAGATTGAAGTGTGAATCTCATGGATACTTAGAGCTGCTGTCTTTAGATTGCAACTAAATTATTATTTGTAAATAACTTTCAAAATGCATTATGAACCAGGGATCTCAGTTTTGGTATTTAATTTATTTTTTTTACCTTCTTTTCGAAAACAGGGATCTCAGTTTTGGTATTTAATTTATTTTTTTTACCTTCTTTTCGAAAACAGGGATCTCAGTTTTGGTATTTAATTTATTTTTTTTACCTTCTTTTCGAAAACAGGGATCTCAGTTTCAACAGATTAAATGGTTCACTTCCAACAAATTATGATGGCCTAAAAAGCTTGGAGAAAATGTAAGTGTACTATATTATATTACCTTCTGAAATTAATGTTTGCCATATGAAAGCATAATTATTAAACCTAAACCAGTCAGACAACTAGTCCAAGAAAATCCAGGACTCGGAGCATGACAGGGCCAAGATTCTAGTTGAACCATACAAGACTGTCAAACCTATTCAACCTGGCCAAACCCTGTCCAAGCCTGATCGGGTCAATATCTTGTGAAAAGAATGGAACAAAATTAATTTTTTAAAATAAAAATGTTGACCAGAGCTGATCCGATAGCTCAATCCTTTTTTCAAGTTATTCTCATGGTAGAGTACAGCCATTATGATGATAAACTTGTCCTCTAGACAGTCTTTTACAATGATAGCCTTAGACAAATGTTCAACCGAATGACAATTTTTACTTTCTGCATAGGTATCTTACAAGGAACATGCTTACAGGGCCCATCCCAGATTGGATCGACAAAAGAGATACTCGCTAGTATGTTAGTTTTTTTCTTAATTTCTGTATATAAATTATGATTTTTGAGAGTTTTGTTTGTAATATATTTTCTTTTTACTCAATTAGAATTATTTGATAATTTATTCATTAACTCCCCTGAAAGACAGAAATGATCAACTTCAGTTTGCCTTTATCTGAACATTGTCAACCCAAAAGCTTAATCATGAACTTCAGGTTTCCCTGATCCTATAAGAGATGCGTATCTGTAGGTTTAATAATATGTCCTAGTCTTTGAAGAGCTATACTGATGAGAAGCTGGAAATCAGATTATCCTTCCCAGTTTCCAGATAGTTTTCAGTACAGCTGTGCATGAATGATCAAACTATCTCCAAGGTTTCATTTAGTTATTGTCCTTGAATAGAATGGACAAATACATTAGGGACAAAAATGTGTTTGGTTACAGTGACGAAGATGAAGATATAAAAATAAATTTGTATAGTTTTGGATTGAATTTTTATCTGTTAAAATCAGAAAAGACGTGAGGTGAGGACATGTCCTTTCTCTCCCAACTGTCTTCATCTCTTCTGTCTATTCATCTCTTCTGCATTGAGATAGCAACCCAAAGGTAACATGTGCATGCAATTTTGTTAAAAATTCAGAAATACTGGCTGAATGTCTAAGGAAGCTATCTTTGTGTGCAGCGAAATCGATCTTTCTTACAACAATTTTACTTCGGAAGCAAAATGTAGAGAAACACTGTAAGATTGATTTCATTTTCCTTGCCTTGCCTTTGATTTTGAAAGTCTGCTTCTTTTTACATCACCCTTCACTTCATAACCTACAAAACTTAACTCTTCTTGTCTTGCCAGAAATCTGTTCAAAAGTACTTGGGGAGGGAACTATTCGTAAGCTTCTACTTTGATAAATATCTAAAACATAGATCATTTTTTCTTCTTCTCTGTCATTTGTTTTAAATAAGCTGATGATTCTATCTGGCCAATCTTTCCGGGAAACCTGTTGAGTGCCTGAGTGTTTGTTCTGAAGGTACTCTTAAATTTGTAAAGCTATCCGCTTTCTCATTTCTATATTCATTAGGTCATAGCATCTCAGTCATAAACGCAATGGTCTGCATCATCATCCTCTGAAAAAAATCGAATCTAAGACCTTCAACAGTTCAACTGGTGTAGGAATAAACAACCAGTTGATCCCAAAAGCCTAGACAAATGTTAACGGACAAACTTATTCCTATTTTCACTAGATAATATTGTCTCTGTCATAAATACATTGTGGGCCTATAGCAGCTTTGTGTGGGCCTTTACATTATGGGTCCCACCACGATTTCCACTCCAGGAGGAAAAGGATGCTCCTGCATCACAAAATCTTTATCCGCTTTTGTGTTTGATTGTTTTTGTTCTGTTTGCTTCGATTTGGCAGACGGTCTGATCCTAACATTTCTTGTGTTATAATCTGCTTAATCATATCGGTGGCCATGAACGTTTTTATTTCTAGAGCGATATTCAGTGCACATAAATTGTGGGGGACCAGAAGCCACCATTGGAAACACCATCTACGAAGCAGATAATGAGCCGGGAGGTGCAGCAAAATATGTGTCTAAAAGAGAGGAGGATAAGCAAATAAGTACCACAGGACATTTCTGGGATGTTAATGCTTCCTTAGTTAACTACATAGCAGAAAACACGTCCATACTCAGAATGGACAACTCTGTATTGTACACAAATGCACGCCTCACGCCTTTGTCTCTCACATACTACGTTCCCTGTCTGGCAAATGGGAATTACAAAGTCAAGCTGCACTTTGCAGAGATAGTAATGAGGGATAACAGATCCTATTACAGTCTAGGAAGACGGATATTTGATGTTTATATTCAGGTATCTATTAATTAAAAGACCATAGATTCATTCCTTATGCAATTGTTCTCGCAGCATAATTGAGCAATTATTCTCGCAGGACATTGTTGTGCTGAAGGATTTTGATATAGTGAAGGCAGCGGGAGGGGTGGATAAGGTATACATTCATAATTATACAGCACCTGTAACCAATGGAGCTTTAGAGATCCGCCTTCATTGGGCTGGGAAAGGAACCACAAGGTCTCCCACAAAAGGAACATATGGTCCTCTAATATCAGCCATTGATGTGGAATCTGGTAGGTTGACATATAATGGAATGACATGGCAATGAAGGAATAAACTGTGATCTGACAATACTTGCTCTTGCTGCAATTCTATTTCTGCCTAGACTTCAAGCCTCCTAACAAAGGCAGGAGGAAGAGATTCATTGTCGCTGGGGCTGTGGTTTTGTCACTATTCCTCGTTTTCATACTTCTATCCTCTCCCTGGTGGAAAGGTTATTTGGGAGGAAGGAAATCGAGGGATCGAGGTACAGTTGATACATTTATTTTATTTTGCAAATTCTAGCGAGAATCCAGTCACAATAATAACACGGCACTAAACAATTCTCTGCATCTTATTTGCTGTTCACTGGTAGGACTGCAAAAACTATGTTCTTCCTTTGATGAATCATTCATGCAGAACATCTAATATATACATATCTTTTTATTCCTTGGGCAGAACTTGTTGGGTTAGATCTGCTAACTGGTATCTTCACCTTCAGTCAAATCAAAGCCGCAACGAACGACTTTGATCCAGCAAACAAAATTGGAGAAGGCGGTTTTGGCTGTGTCTACAAAGTATAGTACAGATTTTTGTTTTCATCTAGCTACTTATCTACTGTATTATTTCTTTTTTCTTATCAAATCAGCAAGGAATTACATAGTGAACTTACTTTCTTCGTCTAAAATTATTCTCATTGCAGGGAGTACTATCAGATGGCACTCAGATTGCGGTTAAGCAGCTTTCGGCGAAATCAAAACAGGGGAATCGTGAGTTTGTGAACGAAATAGGCATGATTTCTGCTCTGCAACACCCAAATCTTGTTAGATTGTATGGATGTTGCATTGAGGGGAAGCAATTGCTGCTGGTATATGAATACATGGAAAACAATAGCCTTGCGCATGTTTTGTTCGGTTGGCCTCTGATCACTTCCCCATAGTATCTTATGTAAAGTAATGGGAAAGAAAACAAGTTCCTTTCATGGCATCTAAATAGAATTAGTGAAGAAGAAATTTATGGGTTGGGTTATGCATGATGATTACAGGGACAAAGGAAATCAAGGCAACGAAGCTAGACTGGTGTACAAGGCATAGGATATGTGTGAGCATAGCGAAAGGTCTGGTTTTCCTGCATGAGGAGTCGACACTCAAAATTGTTCATAGAGACATAAAAGGTACCAATATCCTTCTTGACAAGGACATGAACGCCAAGATATCTGATTTTGGAATGGCCAAGCTTGATGACGAGGACAACACCCACATCGACACCAGAGTTGCTGGAACAATGTGAGTTTCTGATATTAACACATGAAAAATCCTGAAACGATGACATTAACAAACTGTAAGGAAAACACACAAGTATTGTCATTTATCTAAGATAGCTTTTAGTCTTAAACAGTATGATGCTGTAACTGGGCTCAAGTGCCGATGGAAGGGGTTAGCTTCAAAATATGTGGTAGGCAGGCATCTAGGGTTCAAATCACACACTGCAGGGTTCTCATGGATCAGTGTCTCCCTGTCTATGGCTGTGTTCCTCTAAATGAATACACTATTCACATTATCATCCAGGGTTCGAAATCCTGTTTAGGCTGGAAGAAATATAATTTTGCCTATCGAATACTAAAACAAACAATAGACATTTAGCATTTTTTACATGTTTTAGAGAAGCAAACTAGTAAAATGTCTCTGAGTTATTCTTTCTGTGCAGGGGATACATGGCACCGGAATATGCATTATATGGTTACTTAACTTACAAGGCAGATGTATACAGCTTTGGTGTTGTAGCATTGGAAATTGTTTCTGGGATGAACAACGTCAAATTTAGGAGGGATGAAAATGTTGTATGCCTTCTAGATTGGGTAAGTTATGCCCATTTAGTCTCTTAATTGTCTGTTCATGTTTACTCTTAGTCAGCTATATATCTAGTTTTTTTTTTGTGGGTTATTTCAGGTTCTATATTTACAAAAAAATGGGGACATAATGGATATGGTTGATCCAAGAATGGGGGCTGAATTCAACAAGAAAGAAGTGGTTAGAATGATCAATGTAGCCCTGCTATGCACAAATCAGTCTCCAGCACTTAGACCTACAATGTCTACAGTAGTGAGCATGCTTGAAGGAAAAACTGATGTCGAGGAACTGGTCATGGTTCCAAGCACATTGGTTGATCCATCAAGGTATGCTACGTCCTTACAGAACAAGTTTGCTCAATCTTCTGTCAATGAAAGTTCAAGTGAAACTCCGTCCCTCGTGAAGTCATCAGAGGGACCATGGACTGCTTCTTCCTCTTCATGGGCCCGGGATCTTTATCCAATTAGTAAAAGCTGATGCCACGAACCACAAATTTTTTATCATGAAAAATCATGAATAAGAAACAGATTGAAAATAAAGTTGATTAATATTTTAGAATAAATATAAAGTCTTAGAATAAAAATATTTTGTAAAGAAAATTATTAAAGATTGCTATTATATTAAAGTATTATTTTTAAATATTTTAATCAATATTCTTCTAAGATTATATATGAATTAATGTCATTGAAACCAAGCAACTTTTCTTATATATTAAGTTATATGTAATAGGCTTGTGATAGCCTTGGCAACGTGAGTTACTACTGAAGTAATCTAGCCAGCTTCGTCTTGCTTTCCTGGAATGTGTTTCTACCCCTTACTCTCTGCCTGTCTCTCTTTATTGTATCCTTTTCTATTTCTCTCTCCCCACTAGTGTCTCCCTTTTCATGTGTTTTTTTTTTCCGTCCTCTCCTCCGTCTGATAGGTGAATAAAAGGAAACAATCACCGATCTCGAAGAAAGGCTGACTGAGAGGGCATGTTTGGCTCAGAATCTGTAGTGGATTCTAAGAGTTAAAGCATGATCTCTTGTGTCGTGATTGTAGCCAATATATCATAGAATATGATCTTTTCTTGATTCATGGAGATAGGACCAAATTTTTTGAGCTAAATCTTTCAATTTCGGCGTCGTTTGCTTGTTGGTTCCTAGTCTTTCAATTTCTTATTTTTGGTTAATTTCCATCTTTTTTCTTAATTTGTTTCAATTCAATCCCTAACCAAAATGACATTCGCCCTCTACATTCTCTGCTTTACTCATTTTGGTCCTTGTTCCTCCAATTCTTTATTTTTAAGCCAAATTAACTTTAAATTTTAAGTTTCTCTTTCAATCAAGCCCTTAATTGATTTTCTAGCTTTGCTACTTGTTTCAAACTCATCTTTAAACCATAATTTTTTTTTAAATTTTAGCCAAATTAAACCAATTTAAGCCCATTTCTCTTCAATTCAGACCTGAATTATGACTTAAAAATTTTCCTAAATGTTTTTTGCTCGTGATATTCAAGTATTGAACCAATTGCAGACCTAGCTACATTAATTTTTTTATTTTTTTATATTTTCAATATTTCTTGCACACAAAAATTAAATAAAAATAACAAAATAGATAAATTTATTTAAAAGATATATTTTTTAGATTATTTTATTTTAAATATATATACAAAAATAAGGGTAAAAAATCGGGTTACAGCAATTCCATTCATATCTTCTCAAAACCCCAACAAAAAAAGGTCAAATATTGGCTGATGAAGCTTTTGCTTCCCATATCTATATATTCTCTCACTATTTTCACCTATTCAAGATATCTTATTATTGATGGAAGGAAGAAAAATCATAAACATCCTGCTGAATTAACTTATATTTACCAATTTATGTGATATAGCTTGTAATTAATGCGCGCGCCCACACACACACATACATATATACATATATATATATATATATATATATATATATATATAAATTTAATAGATCATCCGGCAATTAAATGGGAACTTCAAATAATAATTAATTTTCTTTTCGATGACATATACATGAAGAAAGAAAAATACAATATTAGAGCTTAATTTATGTCTACATGAGAGGAGCACTATTATAAAATTTCGTGAAAACATTAAATTATCTTCCGATGGGAATTTTTTAGTGGAAAAAATCCATAAATACAAATGCTTTTTGAAAAATAAATTCTTGAAAATTCAAGTTTTGAAGGGAAATCCATAACAAAAATGCTTTCCAGAAACTAAATTCTCAAAAAAAAAAAATTCTCGATTGTAATATGATTGTATTTTTAAAAAAAATTAATTAATTCTCGATTGTAATATGATTGTATTTTTACGAGAATTTTTGTTTTGGTGGGAAATCAGAATGTGAAGGTTTTAAAGTATTTTTTATGGGAATTATCCACATAAATTATTTTATTTTTTTATTTTTAGAATATTTCTAATAGGATTTCTGACTAAAATTAATTCCTCTTAATGTCCATCGCTAATTGACAATGAAATTGTTTTCATAACAAATTATGGACGTAAAATTCCATCCAAAATTCGTATTTTTCTTGGAGTGCAAGAACATTATTTGGGACTGCTCACCTGTAGTCTATCTTCTATTTTGGCTGGCGATGCTACTGGTGCTATCCTTCTAGCAGTTTGATTTTTATTTGATTTTGCGTCATTAAGAGCTATTTACATTTTTTATTTCATTATATGTTAATAATTTTTTTTTATAATTTACATTTTATCAAAATAAAATAAGTTTCTATTATAATTTTTTTATTAATCTATTTTTCTCAACAAAAAAAATATAGGTTTTTTTAAGTAATGCACATCATTTAATAAAAACCATAGGTGATTAGAATAAAAATTCAATAAACTCCAAAGGATATGAAACAACAACAAAAAAGACATGATTTTAAATAATTTTTTTATCCTATTAATATAATGTTTTAGGAAATTTATTTATAAAAATATTTAATTTTTAAGGGAAAAATAATTAGAATCATAAAAAGCGAAATTTATATTAAAAAAATGATTAATGGTTTTGTTATTGTGTCGTGGAGGTATTGAGTATTTTTTTAATGTGATAATTTGATAATAAAAAGATTTCCTTGAAAAGCCAAAGTAAAAAAAAATATAAAAATATGAAGGGTTGTAAAAAAAAAAGCTCACTAATTAGAATCGTAAAAACAAAACTATAATATAATTATTTAAAATGATATTTTAAAGTTATTAATGACAGATATTTTCATGATATTTATGTATAGAGTATTTGATAATTTTATCAAAAAAATGCTATGATGTCATAAAAAACTAAATATAAGCTGACTAATATTTAATAAAATGATATTTTTAATTATTTTATAGAATAAAATTTAATTACAAAAAAAGGTATAATGAATTGAATAAACAGAGGACACGCGATTGGTACCGTGTCCCGAGCGTGCTTGATCCAAAGAAAAAAAAGGCCACGCAGGGGCTGCAAGGGATAGGCTCACATGCCTATCCTTTTCTTTTTTGTTTATTGGTTTTTCATTTTAAAAAATTAAAAATAAAATTAAATGTGATGTCATTTATTACGGTAAATGATATCTCATCTACTAAAAATTATTTATTCGTCTTTGTTTTTAATTTAAAAATTTATTTTTTTCATATATCTTTTTTTTTTAATTTAAAAATTTATTTTTTTCATATTTTTATTTAAAAATATTTAATAAACATTCTTATTATGTTAACAAATCCATCTTTCAATTTAAAATATTTAAAAATTAGTTTAAAACAAAAAAATTAAATTGAAGTAAAAATTAATTAGCTATTAACCCTGATTTATTTTTTTATAAAAAATAATAAAATAATTTTTTGATAATTTTTTTATCAAATGAAACTTCATAACATCAGGAAAGATTTTTTTTCATGGCCATAATTTGACCAACCATCAATTTTTATTTTTTTTCATTGTTTTCTTGTTGTTTTTTTTATATCTTAAATTAATAAACTTAAAATTAAGTAAAATGAACTTTTAGATAAAAATAAAAATTATAAGAATTATGTTCGATAATGCATTTTTTTTTGTATTTTACATTATGATTTTTTTTCTTTGTCTTTTTATATAATTTTAAACTATATCTCAATAGAATTAGATTATAAAAAAAATAAAAATACGTGGATAAAATTTTTAAAAAATAAAAACAAAACACAAAATTATAAATCTCATTCGAATTGTATATTATTATTATTATTATTATTATCTCGTTCAAAGATTGCTTGCAAATCTCATTTGATGATGTTATCGAGGGATTAATTTCAGCTTTCAGTTACATAATTTATTTCTTTCGGTCAATGTCTATAGAGATATTAAGCGTGGTCCGTGCACAAGGTGTAGGTCACCGGGAAATTGAATTCTAAATTAATGCCAAGTATGAAAAAAAAAATATATTAAATGAGTTGATCCCACGCTACACCTGCCTCAAGTTGCAAATTTAATGTGTGTTTGTTGTTCTTATAGTTATGGTTTCAAAATATAAGTTTTTTGGTTAATTAAAATTCTAAGAGAATTTTAGTGGGATTGATGTAAAATTATAGTATTTATTAATTAATTAAACGCTTTAAAAATTATGATGAAAACAAAATACAGTTTCAACTGTAATTCATTTTAAAAATTATGATGGAAACAAAATACAGTTTCAACTGTAATTCATATATTATTTCTGAGAAATTTATTAATTATGATGGAAATAAAATACAGTTTCAACTTTAAAAATTAGATTTCAACATTTATTATTTTCTGAGAAATTTGTATTTGTACGTAGCTGTCAACCAAAAAGATAAACGATGAAAAATAAACTCAAATATTATATTGTAAATTAGTATAATATCCTCAAAATCGAATGCTTGTGCATGGAATTTACCTTTTAATAGAAAAATAACTGATCAAAGACTCCCATACGCACCGTTAATGCCCAACCAACTCATGAAATGCTGACAGAGAAGCCAAGAAAGTGAGCGAGGAATGACAACGTTTCAAGTAATATATATATATATATACACACACTTTTAATTTGAAAAAATCTAAAGCGTATTTTATAATTTAGATGAGTAACTAATGGTTGTTCTATATTTTTATAAAAAATATATACTCTGACTTAAATTTAAAATTTGCTATATAAAATTTAAATTTTTTATCATGATGCTACATTTTTTGAAAATATTTCAAGTAATATTGTGCTTGGAATAAAGTAATCATTCCTTATTTTAATTAATGTGAGAAATCTCCTTTTCCAATTGAAGAATAAATTTTAATATGCTCTTAGTTTAAATTATAGGAATAATATATCATCAATTAAAAAAAAAAACATTAGTATCCTCAGTATTTAATTTAAAAAGGAAATATAAAAAATCTTACCAATTTTGTTGTCATTTTTTTAATACATACAATTTATATTATCACCTATCTGTTATAGTTCATTTAAATTCTAATAATTTCCTTAGAAATCCTTTACTATATATGAATGTTCTTTTTTTCTTAGGAAAAAAAAAAGAAAAGGAAAAAGAAAATGACGCTTTCTTAGTCAATCACTCCATATTTGGAAAGAATCAAAGATATTTATGGTTTCAAAAATTGTGTACACGTAATCAAGATAACTTGTGGACATGTAAGAGTTGACTTGCGATTATTCAAGATATCAAATTAAAAAAATAAAGTGAAAAAGTTTTTTTTATCGTTATTTTTCCATTTTTTCTGGAAATAACATAAATTTACTGCTCATGGCTATATACCTTGGGGAGTAAACATGTCTATTTTGAACAAATGCTAGACTATAAAACTTTTTAGTTTTCATTATTGATGCAATGTATGGTGGAAACTAGAGTTTGATAATTTCTAGAAATAATAAGAATAGTAAAGATGTAGAGGGACTCAATGTCTGAAATTTTATTTAAAAGTAATAATTGATTTCAAAATCTCATAAAAGTAGTTTTAATCATTTGTCATAGCCAAATAAAGAAAAGATAATTAAGAAAGCTATTTAAAAAAAAAATATGAGCAAAAGTAAATATTCAAATATTCAAAACATATAAATAATAATAATAATAATGTAAATAACCTAAAAGTAAATATTCAAAGTGAACTATTATAACAACAATAATAATAATATAAATAATTTACTGCTACCATGTCTGTAGCATTGCACTCCTCTTCCAACCCTATATAATCCCAATGTTTTCATCAGGCTGTGTTACCATTGATTCCTTTGTTCTCCTCGCAGTTTTCATACTCCATTGCTTCAATAACTTCTCAAGAGCTCCCACATTAATTTCCTGCAAATTGATTAGAAATGGCATACAAGATCGAAGTATGGTGCTTACTACTTGTCCTATTGAAGTTGGTGTCGAATTTGCAAAATTGTGCTCATGCAGCTCCACAGGTGCCTTGTTTTTTCATATTTGGAGACTCGTTGGCCGATAGTGGCAACAACAACAACCTTGTCACAGCTGCCAAGGCCAATTACCGCCCATATGGAATTGACTTCCCTAATGGAACCACCGGAAGGTTTACTAATGGCCGAACCGTAGTGGACATTATTGGTGATCCCTTCTCATCTCCTTGCACGTTATCACTTTCATATTAGTTTCGAAATGCAAAATAATTTGTCTCATATATACCAAATTATATCAGTTTAGGTCTTGTGTATCACATAGTATATCCAAATATATTAATTAATAGCTTCACGTAAAGTTTCATTATATATTATTGTTTAAGAATAAATTACATCGTCTCTCATGAAATATAGTTCAAGAATTACACGCAGTATTTAGTCAAAGGTTGTGAATTGGTAGAACAGCATGCATAGAAAAAACTTTATAATGCTACAGTATATGAGAGGAGAAAAAATCATATAGATGTTCAAAATGATAATAGTATCTTTCTTGTTCTTAAAAAATTATTTTTAGTTTTTTTTTTGTTGTTTTTTCTCTCTTTTCTCGTGTCTATCTCTCTTGCATCATAGAATTTATATGTCAAAATCCCCTTAACCGTGATCATAGCAGAACAATTTATTTGCACATACGGATACGGTTCAGATGGTGTTACATTTTGGCATTTGCAGGTGAACTTTTGGGCTTTAACCAATTTATTCCACCATTTGCAACTGCTAGAGGCAGAGAAATATTGGTTGGTGTTAACTATGCATCTGGGGCAGCAGGGATTCGTGATGAGAGTGGAAGGCAACTGGTACCAAATAATTTGCGTTGTAGTTATTTTTTGCCTCTGAACATTCTTACAACGTCCTATGATTTAACTTCTATCTTGTTCTTCTTCTTTTCCTATTTCTGTTGACATGTTCCAGGGTGATAGAATCAGCCTAAATGAGCAATTGCTGAATCATGTTACTACATTGAGTCGCTTGATTCAATTACTAGGGACTAAGCAGGCAGCAGAAAATTACCTTAATAAGTGCTTATATTATGTCAGCTTGGGCAGTAATGACTACTTAAACAACTACTTCATGCCTAGCAATTATACAACAAGCCGATTATACACCCCTGATCAATATGCCAAGGTTTTAATTGACCAGTACAGTCAGCAAATAAAGGTTGGTATTACTATCCGTGTCGTTTCGGGAGAAATTTTATGATGCTTAAAATATAAACATTGATACTTGGATACAAGAAGAAAGAGAGAAAAATATAAGAAATACTTATCATTTTTTATGGGACTAGATGTGGTTTTTTCTCTTATTCTTGTATCCATCTATTTTACTGAATGAGAATTCGTAGTTAGAGCTTGAAAACTATAAATGTTTTTTAATAATTGTATTTGTACCTTAATTTATGCATTATAGCCCATATATATTTCAATTTATCTTTTTTGTGAATTTATGTCTTTTGATTCTATTTTTCTTCAGCTTCTGTACCTCCTAGGAGCCAGGAAACTTGCCTTGCCTGGACTTGGACCAATAGGCAGCATTCCATACTCATTTTCTACTCTATGCCACAACAATGTCTCTTGTGTGACCAATATAAACAACGCAGTCCTCCCTTTTAACGCAGGACTTGTATCACTTGTTGATCAACTGAATAGAGAGTTGAATGACGCACGCTTTATATACCTGAATTCTACTGGGATGTCATCTGGCGATCCTTCTGTGCTCGGTAAGTCATCCAACCTGTTGGTGGAGGATGTTACAATTTATTAATACGAGGAATTGCTCAGTAGGAGTACGATTCACAGTATACCTAATAATTTCTTGTTTTAATGATTACTATTTGGCTCTAAGCAATGGAAATTGTCTGTTTTGTGCATAACAGGGTTTAGGGTTACAAACGTTGGATGTTGTCCAGCACGTAGTGATGGCCAATGCATTCAAGACTCAACCCCATGCCAAAATAGGACTGAATATGTGTTTTGGGATGCAATTCATCCTACCGAAGCTTTGAACCAATTCACTGCAAGAAGATCGTACAATGCCTTTCTTCCATCTGATGCTTATCCAACCGATATCAGTCATTTAATCAGTTAACATGCAGATCTAAGTCAAGGAAGATAATATTCTATAAATAATATAATAAATAATTTATAGAAAATAAGATGGTCTTGGTCACTTTGTTACGATGATAAAATTATGCAAAACAGCAGTCTAATAATATGACTTCTTCTAACGAAAAAAAAAAAAAACAGTCTGACAATATGCTGTAACATGCGTGTACGTAAACGAAAAAAAAAAAAAAAACTGTCTGACAATATGCTGTAACATGCGTGTACTTGTACCTCAAGAATGATATATAAGATCGTTTTCTTACGAAATATTTAGATAAACTATTTTTTTTGTGCATATAGATTATCAACTTTCCAGTTCTACTCTTCTAGTTTAAATTTTGCTCTTCATTATTAAAAACTAACAGAAGGTTAATTTTATCACATTTTTGTTTTATTTTTATGATTTTTCTCTCATCTTTCCCTCTCAAATCAACATCTATGTTATCACATGCATTTAGAAACCTAAAAAACTCAAAAAGCAAATTTAAAAAATAGTTTAGTTGATGGTTGGGAGTGGCATTGAAACGTTTAGAAAACCACAACGGTAGCATTGAGAGATTTTAAGGTATAGAAGCAAATATTGATGACTTTAGAGGGACCAAATTAAATTTTAACCAATATTTTTTTTGGACTTTTTAATTTTACTTTTTTTTTTTTAGTAGGATCAATTGATTTTACTTACTTAAAATTATACGAGCTTGAGTATAATATTATAGTTGATAATAGTGGACTTAATTAGGAAAAAAAGAATTAATTTGTTTTGGGTTTTTGATAGAAGTATAATTACGAATGTATATAAGCAATAAATGCTTCAAAATTATGCAAAAATCTTTTTCTTACCCTATTTTTTACCCTTTATTTTCGACATATTTTCAAAAAAAATAAAAATAAAAATTAAGAAATGAATAATAATAATAATAAAAGAGAGTGAAACGGCATACATGCAAAGAAATAAAGGACATAATAAATACAAGAGTTTGAGTCCCTCTTAGCTATGAGATAAGGAGATGAGAATATAAGATTCAAAAGTCAAGTTTTTTTTATCCTCTATCATGATTTTACCTGGGAATAATGTTTGTGGATTGTGTTCTATGAGTAGGATCAATTGATTTTAATTACTTTTTTAGATTAATATGGGTGTCTGGGCCAGCTTGCGCGCACCACGACTAATCCCACGGGTCCTGAAGTTAACGACCAATTTTTTTTTTTGGACTTTTTAATTTTACTTTTTTTTTTTTAGTAGGATCAATTGATTTTACTTACTTAAAATTATACGAGCTTGAGTATAATATTATAGTTGATAATAGTGGACTTAATTAGGAAAAAAAGAATTAATTTGTTTTGGGTTTTTGATAGAAGTATAATTACGAATGTATATAAGCAATAAATGCTTCAAAATTATGCAAAAATCTTTTTCTTACCCTATTTTTTACCCTTTATTTTCAACATATTTTAAAAAAAAATAAAAATAAAAATTAAGAAATGAATAATAATAATAATAATAATAAAAGAGAGTGAAACGGCATACATGCAAAGAAATAAAGGACATAATAAATACAAGAGTTTGAGTCCCTCTTAGCTATGAGATAAGGAGATGAGAATATAAGATTCAAAAGTCAAGTTTTTTTTATCCTCTATCATGATTTTACCTGGGAATAATGTTTGTGGATTGGGTTCTATGGGTTAATTGCCTTTTGGAGAGGCTGAATCTTCTTTGATTGCATCGTTCCAGTCCCATTCTTCATCTTCCAGGAATTGGACATCTCTGCTTATAACGATTTTTCCAGTTTGTGGCTGGAAAATCTTATAAGCCTTTGAAACTAAGCTGTAGCCAACAAAAATGCCTGGAAGTGCTTTCTTGTCAAGTTTATCCCTCTTGACCTGTGGAACAAGGGTGAAGCACAAACATCCAAATACCTTAAGAAAATTCAGAGATGGTTTGTAACCATACCATGCCTCAAAGGGTGTTTGATCCTTCAAGGCTCTTGTAGGCAATCGGTTTTGCAAGAACACAGCAGTGTTTGCAGCCTCTGCCCAGAATTTCTTTGGTAAATTCTTCTCATGTAGCAAGCATCTTGTCATTTCCAATATGAACTTGTTTCGCCTCTCACTAACTCCGTCTTGCTGAGGAGTATATGGAGTTGTTAGCTGATGATGAATGCCTCCTTCCTCACAAAAAATGTTGAAGGCATTGGAAGTGTATTCCTTGCCATTGTCTGATCTGAGGGCTTGAATTTTTCAGCCACTTTCATTTTCAACTTTGGCTTTGAAATTCCAGAACACATGTGCTACCTCTGACTTGTGCTTCAAGAAGAAAATCTAGCACATTCGGCTGTAATCATCAATGAAGACAACATAATACAGACTCCTATTTAGAGAGGGTGTCCTTTGTGGTCCTGCAATGTCAGTATGAATCAATTGCAGCTTCCTTGTTGCTCTCCATGTGGCTTCTGGAAAGGGTTTCCTGTTTAGCTTGCCAGTGTGACAAGTTCTGCAGCTCTCTAAGCTATTCTCTCAACCACCTGTTTTCATACTTCTTTTGGGATATAATGGTTGTAAAAAGCTTAGTGTATCTTCAGGTGCTTCTCTGGAAAGAGATATAACTATGGAGGAGCTCTAAGAAGCTATATTCAGTTGTGATGGTTCAAAAGCTCTAGCTAGGTCCTAATGGTTTCAACTTCAACTTTTACAAGAGGTCTTGGAATTTGTTGAAGAATGACATTTTAATAATGGTTTCAGAGTTCTTTCAAAGGGGTAAACTTCCGAACAGTATTAACAACTCCTAAATCACCTTGGTTCCTAAAAAGAAAGGCAGCATTAGCTTTGGGGATTACAGGCCTATCAATTTGATAAATGGTTTGTATAATATGATCTCAAACATCCTTGGTAATAGACTAAAAGAAGTTATGAATGGTATTGTGAGCATTCCTCAGTCTGCTTTTATCACAGGCAGATACATCTTAGATTAAGCAACGATTACAAAGGAGGTCATGGACACTAGGAGGAGCAAAGGAATTCCATTTCTTGGGATTTTCTGGTCAAGGTTATGGAATACATGGGCTTTGAGGATTGCTGGCATAAATGGATTGAGGAATGCATCTCAACTTCTAGATTGTTTAGCCTAATCAATGGCTCTCTATCTGTAGAATTTGATGCGATAAGTGGCCTTAGGCAACGAGATTCTCTGTCTCCATCCCTTTTTAACATGGTGGTTGAAGGCCTAGATGTTCTGATCAGTAGAGGCACTAAGGCCGGTTTACTATTAGGAATTGAAGTAGGGAGAGGTTTACAGATTACTCATATGTAATTTGCAGATGACTCCCTATTCTTTATCCCAAATGATGTTCAAAGCTTGCTGAATACTAAAAGAACTCTTAGGTGGTTCTGTAAATGCTGTAGTTTGAGGGTCAATTTCCACAAGAGCTTCGTGGTTGGGATTAATGTTGATGAGGCATACACTGTTGGCCTATCAAACCTTCTTTTCTGTAAATTTGATTCCTTGCCATTCAAATATTTAGGTTACCATTAGGTGCTTTTCCTAAAAGGATCACTACATGAAAGCCAGTTATTTCAAGGATCCGGACGAGGCTTCAATCTTGAAAGGGTAAACTGCTTTTAATGGAAGGAAGAGTATGCTTGATCAAGAGTGTTTTGTCATTTCTTCCCATCTACTACATATCTTTATTTTGTATTTCAAAGGGTGTGGTGAGACAAATTATGGCTATGAAGTATCAATTCCTATGGTCAAGTACCTCGGACAAACAGAAAGTGCATAAGATTGCCTGGAAAGTGGTTGTAAGGAGGGCGAAAGGGAGGGCTTGGAATTGGATTAGTTGCAGTAAAAAATAAAGCTCTTCTCTTCAAATGGTTGTGGAGGTTGGGCTCAGGATCATCGCCACCTTTTAAAAATGGGCTACATGTGTTCTCCAAGCGTCTCTCCATCGTCTGGTCAGATATTTCCCTAACCATTAAATATGATGACCATGCCTCTTCTACTCTTTGAGAAAATTGCAAGCTTCAAATAGGGTATGGTGCTACTGTTCACTCCCGGGATGATGTCTAGATTGGTAACAAACCTGCGTCTGAGTACCTGTCGTTGTTGCAGTGATACTGAACAACAAAAATAACAAAGAATAATGCTTGTGTTTAAGAAGAGATTGATGAATGAAAAGCTTGAATACTTTATTTATAACTGCAGCTCAATTTATAGAGCTGATACATAACAAACTCCTACGATCATGGTCCTACATTCAAGCCATGATCAATTGATAATGGAAATAACAGAGCAGCGAAATAGCAGCAAGAACAAGAGAATAGGAACAGAATTGATTAAATCAAAAATTAAATAAAAAATAAAATTCCAGCTCAGCAGTCCTGAACATTATTTCTAGCAAGATTGGTAACAAACCTGCGTCTGAGTACCCTATCTGCGGCTGTATCACTTATCATCTTAAAAAAATAAGCCTGTCAATAGTATGGGTTTTTGGGATGATATCTGTTGACAGTGGAACTTCACCTGGAATCGAGATCTCATGAGCTATGATTTGAAGCAACTTGATAGCTTAATTGAGATTCTTAACAGTGCTCACCTGCACAAGTATAAAGAAGATAAGTGCTGGATTTTGGACAGTCTCTTGATCCTTGGATTTAAACCATTCCTTGCAGACATTTAGAAGAATTCTTCTTCACCAAAATCTGAGATGTTGTTGTGGCTAGCCTTGCATAACATGTTGTGCACTCGTTCCTTCCCAGCAAAATGAAAGATTTTGTCGACTAATGAAGATTTATGCCCCTTCTCAATTGTACCTGTGAAACTAAAAATCATATTCTTTCTCACTATCCTTTGTCTTGGATCTTGTGGAATAGAATAATCAGGTGGTGGAATCTCTTATGGCTTGAACATATGGATCCTTTATTGATTCTTTAAGGTATTTTTTTTTATTTTCAATCAAGTAGAATTTTTTTATATATATAACATTAAAAAATGAAGTATCCTTGACATATTTCATCATACATTTTTGAGAGTTTTCGTACCTCCATATTTGATACCATATCTGTATTTGTGCTTCTCGTCAAATAAAAAAAAAATGTCACCCAAAACCTCATCGTCAAATAAAAAAAAAATGTCACCCAAAACCTCAAACATCATTGTAACCAGCTTTAATACTTCATCAAAGCACTAAATCCTATAGAAATTCAAATCAAATTATAAATTTTAAACCTTGTATCCAAAGATTTGTCAGCAAGATGTGGTGGTTGTGCTCAAAAGCTTTGAAACGATGATCTGATGGATTGCTGTTGGCTAAAACAATTTGAGTGGTTAGTGGTTAATTGACGCAGTGTATAACGATAAATAGAAAGTTAAAGCTACTTTGAGTAGTCTGGACATCGTGCGTCATTAATAATTGAACAACTACCACTGTTTTTCCTTCGAAGTTAACTGGGATAGGTGGCTGCAGCAACATCTTTTCTCAAATGAATGTTATAGTGATCAGATTCGGAGGTTCATTCCAATTTTCTGGGTTGGAATTTCTGGATGTATTGGTAGAGCATTTGAATATGCCGAGCTTTCTACATGACCGATCTAGTTATTCTTGAGGTACAAGTACACGTTACAGCATCTATTATTGCACTGCTGCTTTACATAATTTTATCATCAGTTTATTATATAATCTCTGGAATATTATCTTTCTTGACTTAGATCTGCATGTTAACTAAATGGCTGATGTCGTATGGATAAGCATCAGATGGAAGAAAAGCAGAATACGATCTTCTAGCAGTGAATTGGTTCGAAGATTCGGTGGGATGAATTGCATCCCAGAATACATATTCAGTCCTGTTTACGCATGGGGTTGAATCTAGAATACATGCACTACCAAGTACAGGACAACATCCAACGTTTGTAACCCTAAACCCTGTTACGTACAAAACAAACTTTCATTACCAAGAGCGAAATAGTAGTTAATTTACAGCAATAAAAGCATTGCGAGAAATTGTAAGGTAATTAGGATTACCGGTAGTTGATTCCCCCTCCCGCATAAATATGAAACCCACCATGAAAATTATTCATGAATCCAATCTTAATGTTATAGTAGACAGTACAACTCTAGACATATTGAATACTTTCTTATATTAATATAATCCAATCGACTGTCATACAAAAAAGAAACGCAGATAAGTTACTGCAAGAAACAAATTTCTGATAAATACACCAATAATAATATGATTAATTTGCTTAAGATCTGATCAGAACGAAATTCAATCTTGATATATAAAAATTTGTAAGAAAATTTACATCATTAAAATGCAATTTAAATGAATATATTACTTCGATTCGATTGACATGTTGTTATGTAAAATAATAATCCAAACCAAAAGGAAGAAGAAGAAAATTGTAACATTCACCAACACCATTGGTTTTTAAGTCAATTATTCAAATTGACCAAATACGATAAATCAAATATCTCAAAGAACATCATAATCTAAAGAATAAAAGAAGATGTATCAATCGGAAATGATTTCTATAAAATCCGAGTATATAATAATTTCTCCACATTGTTGACGACTTACCGTGCACAGAAGGATCGCTAGATGACATTCCAGAAACGTTCAAATATATAAAGCGTGTGTCATTCAACTCTTTATTCAGTTGATGAACAAGTGAAAAGAGTCCTGCGTTAAAAGGTAGGACTGCGTTGTTTATATTGGCCACACAAGAGAGATTGTTGTGGCATAGAGTAGAAGAAGCGCAAGGAATGCTGCCTAATGGTACAAGTCCAGGCAAGGCAATTTTCCTGGCTCCGAAGAGGTACAAACACTGAAGAAAAATAGAAACAAAAAGACATAAAAATCACTAACAAAATGAAATACATGCGGACTATCATGCATAAACAAATGTACATAATACAATTATTAAAAAAAATTTATAATGTTCCAGGAGAGAAAAACAAAAAAAATAATTAAAAAAATAATTTTGAATAGCTGAAAATATTCTTATACTTTTTTTTTTTAATAGCTGAAAATATTCTTATACTTTTTTTGTAAGATGAAATGTGATTTTTTCTCATGTTTTTTTTTCCCCTTATCACCAATGACATATTCACGGACACGACTCACAGGTGAGTAGCTACTCCTAAAAGCCAAGCAATGAAACAGAGTTCATCAACTCGAGATGCCTAATTGATCGCACATTTACATGTAGATCAGAAAATATAAGTAATAGGATTCAAACCAAGGATGTCTCTTTTCCTAGTTCACTTCGTACCACTTTACTATTACTAGTTAAACTACTACTAGCTTACTTGTTTTTTCTTATGTCTACGAGTAGTTATCAATAGTTATAATTTGAGCATCATAAAATTTCTCTAATAATTATTCGAATCAAACTAGAAAGTGAAATGGACTGTAATACCAACCTTTATTTGCTGACTATATTGGTCAATTAAAACCTTGGCATATTGATCTGGGGTATATAAACGACTTGTTATATAATTACCAGGCACGAAGTAGTTGTTTATGTAGTCATTAGTGCCCAAGCTGACATAATATAAGCACTTATTAAGGTAATTTGTTGCTGCCTGTTTAGTCCCTAGTAATTGAATCAAGCGATTGAATGTAGCAGCATGATTTTGCAATTGCTCATTTAGGCTGATTCTATCACCCTGGAACATGTAAACAAAAATAGGAAAAAGAAGAAGAAGAAGACATAAGTTAAATCAAAGGACGCTGTAAAAAAATCAGAGGCAAAAAATAACCACAATGTAAAATATTGGGTACCAATTCCCTTCCACTCTCATCACGAATCCCAGATGCATAGTTAACACCAACCAGTATGTCTCTGCCTCTAGCAGTTACAAATGGCGGAATAAATTTGTCAAAACCCAAAAGTTCACCTGCAAATGCCAGAGTGTTATATGTGAAAAAATTCCATTTCTAAACTAATATGTGAGGAATAATGCGCAAGCAGAGATGAGAAGAGAGCACCAATTATATCCACTGTGGTTCGGCCATTGGTAAACCTTCCGGTGGTTCCATTAGGGAAGTCAATTCCATGTGGGCGGTAATTGGCTTTAGAAGTTGTTACAAGGTGGTTGTTGTTGCCACTATCCGGCAATGAGTCTCCAAAAATGTAAAAACATGGCACCTGTGGAGCTGCATTAGCACAATTTTGCAGAATTGACTCCAGCTTCAATAGGACAAGTAGTAAGCACCATACTTTGATCTTGTATGCCATTTCTAATCAAATGGAAGGAAATTAAGGTGGGAGCTGTTGAGAAGTAATTGAAGCAATGGAGTTTGAAAACTGTGAGGAGAACAAAGGAATCAGTGGTAACACATCCTATTGAAAATGTGGGGATTATATAGAATAAGTTGAGAATAATTAGGAGGCTTAATCTATTGGTTAACTAATAACTAATCCTTTTTATATGTATATATAGGGCAATATATAATAGTAATGTTGGAGGTTACCACACAAGAGTATGACTACAATATTTTCTATAATATGCCCTTCCAAGCTGAGGGTGGAGGATCAACCCAAAACTTGAAAAGAAAAACAGTAAACGAAGTAGTAGGAAGTTGGTTTAGTAAAGACATCTGTAAGTTGATCATGAAAGGAAATAAAATGAATCTAAATCTCCTTCTTCCCAACTCTATCTCAGACAAAATAATAATCAACCTCAACATGTTTTGTGCGAGCATGAAAAACATGATTTGCAAACAAATAAATGGCACCAAGGTTGTCACACCAAATGATAGGAGCAGAAATAGATGAAATCTTAAGATTTCATAATAAATATTGAAGCCAAATAACCTTAGTAGTGTCATTGGCTAACGCTTTATACTCAGCTTCAATAGAAAAGCAAGCAACTGTACGTTACTTTCCTAATTTCCATGAAATATGCATCTAATCAAAGAACACAAGATAATCACCTAGGTTTTCTATCATCAACACTACGTACCTAATCTGCATCTGTAAAGACATATAAAGTAAATAAAGAACTACAAGTAATATGTAGGTCATGAGTTGCCATATCCTTAAGATAACACAAGATGCATTTAATAGCAACCCAATTAGAATTTGTAGGAGCATTGTTAGAGAATTATATAAATCATATCTTAGTACATCACCTAAACAACTTAAGCTTTTGGGTTGAGATGGTTCTTTAATATGATATTAGAGCCTTGATGACCAAGCGGTCTTGAGTTCGAATCTCACTATCCTTATTTATTTAAGAAAAACATTAAGCATAAAGTAATGTGACTGGGTGCAAGTTTCAAGCCCAAAGAGCTTTCACTTGAAGTAGTGTGTTAGAGAATAATATAAATCGTATATTGGGGCCTCACCTAACAGCTTAAGCTTTTGGGTTAAAACCCCAAGATATAATTTATATTATTCTCTAACACATCCTCTCAAATAAAAGCCTAGCAAAGCAAATATATGGTCTCATAAAGGTGAGATATTAAAGAGCACCCATAATTTTATAAAAGTGTGTAGCATCAAAAAATAAAGGATCTGGCAATATGGTAGGTTTTGGATGTAGATATAGAGTATGAACAGATTCGCAAGATAACATACTAGCCCGAGTGAGGATGTCAAGTGTATATTTATGTTATCAAAGTATAAGACCTATACTAGTAAGTTGAATCTCAATGCCTAAAAAATAATAAACAATACCAAAGTCGCGAAGCTTAAATTTTGAGCTTAATAGCTGTATGAGGCGTTGAAGCAAAAAAGAGTTGCTACTTGTAAGCAGAATATCATCAACATAGAGCAAAAGATAACAAATATCAGCACCAACAGAGAAGATAAACAATGAGGTATCCACCTTAGAGGCATGAAAACCAATAGATAGCAGGAAATCATTCAAACGAGTGTATTAAGCCCATAGAGCCTGTTTTAAACCATATAGAGATTTATGCAATCGACACACATGAGAGAGGAGAGTAGAATTAAAAAACTTGGAGGTTGTTTCTTGAAGACCTCCTCATCAAGAACGCCATTGAGGAAGGCATTATGGATATCAAACTAATGAATTTTCCAATCACATGAAACAACAATGGAGAAGATTAATCTAACAATCTCCTATTTGATAACAGAATTAAAGATTTTAGAGTAATCAATACCTTTTTGTTAAGTAAAGCCTCTAGAAACAAGATACTCCTTATACCTCTGAATGCAGCCATCAAATCTGTGTTTAATCTTGTACACCCACTGACTACCAACAACATTCATTGAAGGGTGAAACAAGACTAAGGTCCAAGTTATGTTAGCATTTAAGGCTTGAATTTTCTCATGCATAGCACTATGCCATGCCTCATACTTTTTAGCATCATTAAAAACAAGTGGCTAATAAGTAGGAAGAGAAACTACATGACTGAAGGAGGTAACAAGGGCGGTGGTAATTGATATGGATAATGTTGTCCTAGGCTGTCAAGGATAAAGAACCATAGGATGTTGGTGAGTAGTTAGGTGTGGAGAAGGAGAGCTAGTACCTGGAAGTTGCTGGAGAGGACATGAGAAAAGGTCTACACAGAGTTGCAGGTCGGTTGGAGAAATGGTGGAAGGATTGGACTAGGTAGTAGACACCGACAAGCTGCTACAAAACTAGGCTATTCTACAATGTCAGACCTGAAGGCAAGGGCATTTGGTAATGGGGAACCTGTTCTTACATAATGATCATTTGAAAAACAAGCAGCTAATGATAATATGGCAAGGCTGGGTGGGGGTGAAGCGGAGGCAGAGGCTGTGGGCAAGTGGGGGTCTGTTGGGGTGCGGCAGAGGGTAGAACATAGGTGATGTTTTGATTGGTTGGTAAAGTGGTAGGCTGAAAGAATTAGGAAGGATGCAAGGGTGGAAAGTGTGTAGGCTATGTGGAGGGTACTAGGGCATTGTTATCTATTCAAAGTTTGCAGAATGTAAGATATTTTCATGAAAACAAACATGATAGGAGACATAAATACTATGATAAGCTAAATCAAGACAATGATAACCAAGATGAGATGAGCTATATCCTAAGAACACACTTGGTAAAGAATGAAAATCCAATTTGTGAGCATGATATAAACTCAAAAAGGGAAAACAAAAACACCCGAAAGTATGCAAAAAATTATAATCAGGAGTACGATGAAACAAATACTCAAACGGAGATTTATTTTGAAGAAAAAGAGTAGAAATGTGATTAATAAGATAAATCGATGATTCAAAAGCATAGTTTAAAAATCACAATGGTGCACTACATTGGCCTAATAAAAGAGTGAGGCCAATTTTGACAATATGTTGATGACGCCGCTCAACAGTGTCATTTTATTCATGAGTATGAGAACAAATTAACCGATGATGAATAATAATGGTTTGAAAGAATTTATTTAACTTACAATATTCACCGCCCCAATCAGTTTGAACAGATTTAATTTTAAGTAAAAACTAACATTCAACAAGTGTTTGAGAACATTGAAAGGTGAAAAACACATTAGATTTGGCAATAAGTGGATAATATCATATATGTTTGGTATGTGCATCGACAAACATAACAAAGTAACAAAAGCCATTAGAAGAAAACATAGGGGCAAGACCCCAAACATCACTAAATATTAAATCAAGTGGGGTAGTAGTTTTGTGACCTGTAAGTCGCAATGATAGACGCAACAACTTGCCTAAAGGACAAGCTCGACACTAAGTAAAAGAACATCTAGAAGTACATATGATTTTATTGCTAGAAACTAGTAGATCTAAAATGTGAGGGGTTGGTTGACCCAAATGACGATGCCACATGTCAGTAGTTGCAGAGATGTAAGGAGACTAACAAGCTTGAGGAACTAATGTAGCAGAAGAAATTGAGAGGATATAAAGACCATCATTACTTTGACTGAAAAGGAAAACTTCCTTGGTGATGAGATCCTTGACATAAAACAGAGAATCGTGAAATTCAAAACAAACATGATTATCATCACAGAGTTTCTGAAAAGATAACAATGGTTTGGTGATATAAGGTGTCGCACGCTGTAAAATCCGTGCGGCATCGGCTGGCAATTTTTTTGTTATTATTTGTGTTTTGCTCGGTTCTTTTGAGTCGCCACCCAGTATTATGGTTACTAGGAACCTATGGTCTGCGAGAGTCTGAGTAAGGGACTGGTTGTGCAAGGGGAAGACGCATCACCCCCAGTGCACCCTACATTAGGTAAGCTGCATTATTTGTTTGATTGTTCTTCTAGGTCAAGTTTCCATTCATTGGTCTTTTCTAAGGTTCAAGGCAGATCTTCTTTCGTGAAGGAGTCTCTACCTCTTTGGGTTAAATCCTAACCATTCTAAAGTCTAAATTTTAAAATTGCCTTTATTTACACCTTGTATCTTTAATACTCGAGGGTGTACTTTATCGTGTAATTTTACACCCCACAAATATTAAAGTCTAGATCTTAAAAAAAGGGTTAAAAAGGGGAAAAAAAGGGTTTTTGATATTTTGACCAAACCTTAATGGATAATCATAAACTAGTTACGATA
>NW_011500003.1:387961-389200 GCF_000495115.2 Populus euphratica
AAAGTGGTGAGAAATGCAAAGATTTCTCAAAGTGGTGAAAAATACAAAGATTTTTCAAAAGTGGTCTTATTGTAATGGGCAACCTGCCCGAGTGAAAAAACATGAAGATTTTTCAAAGTGGTGAGAAATGCGAAGATTTCTCACAATGGTGAAAAATAAAAAGATTTTTCAAAGTGGTGAAAAATACAAAGATTTTTCAAAAGTTTTATTGAAAAAGGGTAACCAACCCAAATGGAAGATTTTGCAAGTGGTGAGAAATGTAAGGATTTCTCAAAAAATAGTTTCATTGTAATAGGCAACCAGCCCAAATAGAAGATTTTGGAGGTGCTAAGAAATTCAAGGATTTCTTCAAAGATGGTTTCATTATAATAGGCAACCGGCCCAAATGGAAGATTTTGAAGGTGTTGAGAAATTCAAGGATTTCTCAAAAGATAGTTTCATTGTAATGGGCAACCAACCCCAATGGAAGATTTTAAAGGTGGTGAGAAATTCAAGGATTTATTAAAAGATGGTTTCGGAGAGGTCTGATTATGATGGGTAACCAGCCCAAGTTAAAACAATGAAATGTCTTCAAGAGACAACATGATGGGACTCGAAGGTGCACTATTCAAGCAATGAAAGCTTGATAGAGTATTCAAAAAGAGATAGGACTAGAAAAGGAATGAATGTTAAAAAGCGCACTTGAAAGGACGCACTAAAAAGGGTGGCAGGGTTTGAAAACACACTAACTAAAAAGTGAGGGCTCAAAGGCACACTAAAAAGGGAGATAAAAAGGAGGCAGAGTTAGAAAACACACTACCTAAAAGGTACGGGCTCAAAGGCGCACTAAAAAAGAAGGCAGGGTTGGAAAACACACTACCTAAAAGGTACGGGCTCAAAGGCGCACTAAAAAAGAAGGCAGGGTTGGAAAACACACTACCTAAGAGGTGAGGGCACAAAGGCGCACTAAAAGGGGAGGTAGGGTCACAAAACATACTACCTAAAAGGTGAGGGCTCAAAGGCGCACTAAAAAGAGAGGCAGAGTTGGAACACACACTACCTAAGAGGTGAGGTCACAAAGACGCACTAAAAAGGGTGGCAGGGTTTCAAAACACACTATCTAAAAAGTGAGGGCTCAAAGGCGCGCTAAAAAGGGAGATAAAAAGGAGGCAGGGTTAGAAAACACACTACCTAAAAGGTAAGGGCTCAAAGACGCACTAAAAAGGGAGGTAGGGTTGGAAAACACACTACCTAAAAGGT
>NW_011500003.1:389527-396516 GCF_000495115.2 Populus euphratica
GTGTGGGCTCAAAGGCGCACTAAAAAGGATGGCAGGTTTTGAAAACACACTACATAAAAAGTGAGGGCTCAAAGATGCACTAAAAAGGGAGATAAAAAGGAGGCAGGGTTAGAAAACACACTGCCTAAAAGGTGATGGCTCAAAGGCGCACTAAAAAAGGAGATACAAAGGAGGCAGGGTTAGAAAACACACTACCTAAAAGGTGATGGCTCAAATGAGCACTAAAAAGGGAGATACAAAGGAGGCAGGGTTAGAAAACACACTACCTAAAAGGTGATGGCTCAAATGAGCACTAAAAAGGGAGATACAAAGGAGGCAGGGTTAGAAAACACACTACCTAAAAGGTAAGGGCTCAAAGGCGCACTAAAGAAGAAGGCAGGGTTGGAAAACACACTACCTAAGAGGTGAGGGCACAAAGGCGCACTAAAAAGGGTGGTAGGGTTTGAAAACACATTACCTAAAAGGTGAGGGCTTAGAGGCGCACTAAAAAGGGAGATAAAAAGGAGGCAGGGTTAGAAAACACACTACCTAAAAGGTAAGGGCTCAAAGGCGCACTAAAAAAGAAGGCAGGGTTGGAAAACACATTACCTAAGAGGTGAGGGCTCTAAGGCGCGCTCAAAATGAGGCAGGGTTAGAAAACACACTACCCAAGAGGTGAGGCCCCAAAGGCGCACTAAAAAGGGAAGTAGGGCCTAAAGGCACACTCAAAATGAAATAGACTTAGAAAACACGCTACCCGCAGATGGTGGCTCAAAAGAGCACATGAAAGGAAGTGAGGGCACAAAAGCACACTCAAAATGAGGTAGGGTCAGAAAACCTGCTATCCGAGAAATGATGGCTCAAAAGAGCACTTAAAAGAAAGTGAGGGCAGAAAGGCACACACAAAAGGAGGTAGGGTTTAAAAAAAGCACGCTACCTAAGAGATGGTGGCTCAAAAGAGCACATGAAAGGAAGTGAGGGCACAAAGGCACACTCAAAATGAGGCAGGGTCAGAAAACCCACTACCCGAGAAATGATGGCTCAAAAGAGCACTTAAAAGGAAGTGAGGACACAAAGGCACACTTAAAATGAGGTAGGGTCAGAAAACCCGCTACCCGAGAAATGATGGCTCAAAAGAGCACTCAAAAGGAAGTGAGGGCAGTCTCCTAGGTAGCGTGCTTTTTTAAAGGCGAGGCACACTCAAAATGAGGTAGGGTTTAAAAAAAGCACGCTACCTGAGAAATGGTGGCTCAAAAGAGCACATGAAAGGAAATGAGGGCACAAAGGCACACTCAAAATGAGGTAGGGTTAGAAAACTTGCTACCCGAGAGATGATGGCTCAAAAGAGCACATGAAAGGAAATGAGGGCACAAAGGCACACTCAAAATGAGGTAGGGTCAGAAAACCTGCTACCCGAGAGATGATGGCTCAAAAGAGCACATGAAAGGAAATGAGGGCACAAAGGCACACTCAAAATGAGGTAGGGTTTAAAAAAGCACGCTACCTAGGAGATGGTGGCTCCAAAGAGCACTTAAAAGGAAGTGAGGGCACAAAGGCTCACTCAAAATGAGGTAGGGTTTAAAAAAGCACGCTACCTAGGAGATGGTGGCTCAAAAGAGCACTTAAAAGGAAGTGAGGGTACAAAGGCACACTCAAAATGAGGTAGGGTTTAAAAAAAGCACGCTACCTAAGAGATGGTGGCTCAAAAGTGCACATGAAAGGAAGTGAGGGCACAAAGGCACACTCAAAATGAGATAAAGTTAGAAAACATGCTACCTAAGAGATGGTAAAACCGATCTGACAATGTTGAAAGCAATGCATTATGATCAATATGCATGTATGCTTACCTGAGAAATATAGGTCCCCATTTCTTCGTGGTGATGGTGTCTTTCTTTCCTCAAAAGTTGGAGTGTTGGAAGTAGGCTTTGATGGCTCTCCCACTCTTGCTTACTCAAGTCAAATCTTGATTTTGACCTTTGGGAAGGACTTAATATCATCATACTTCTTTGTCCTCCACCCTTTATCTTAATGGTTGCCCATTTTGCTTGACATTCTTCTTAGAGAAGGGAATCATGGGGCCAGCCTTATCAGGCATTTTTGATTGCCCCCCAGCTTGATCATGCCCCTAAGTATTTAATTTGGGTTTAGGGATGAGGCTATGTGGAAGGTTTGGTCTTTGACAAAGGAGTTGCTTTCATGCAGAAATTTTGGAATTTCAAAGCTATTCCAAACACAAAAATCATTTTGACATCGATTCAAAGCAAACTCATTCTGAAAAAATTCAAGTGATTCCTATGGAGAGGTTTTCGGAAGTGATGAAAACTTTTAGTTTTGCTTTTGGTGAAAATGTGAAGAACACAAAGTGACATCTGGTTGGTCACAAAAAGTTTAAATTTCAATTTGAGGGTTATTGAGAACCGTGGTTTAAAACATTCATTTTATTTGCATGAATAATGATTTGGTTCGCATGAGAAAGCACTGCCTACCTATCCAAATTGCTTGCCTTTGATCAGAAAGGGCTTGATTAGGCACGTAATGTAGGCTTGGGCTATTGGTTATGAAAAAAAAGATATTTATAGCTCAAAATGTGTTTAAGAGACTTTAAGACTAAGAATCACTAGTGCTTATATCCCAAACCTTTTGTTCATACATTTCTTGACCTTAGAATTGATTTGCAGAATGGTCCACGGTGCCCCCCAGTGTTGGGCTTGGGCTCTTTCTTTTTCTTTTTCTTTTCTTCATTTGATTTTGAGCATCATTGTATTGGCTTTTTTTTATGCTCAAAATTTTTTTATCCTTTGGATTTTTTTTTATGCCCCCCAGCTTTGTATGGGCGTCTTCGATGATTGAGAATTTTCTTTTATGCCCCCCAGTATTGTTTGGGCACTTTCAATCATCGAGGTTTTTTTCATGCCCCCAAGAGTTATTTGGGCACTTTCAATCGTTAAAGATTTTTTGGCACTTGCCCCCTAGTGTAGGGTGTGATCCTAGTCAAGGTTATTTTTCAAGAAAAATCTATTAGGCTCAAAAGGGACTACAAAAGATATATTTTAGCCTTGTGAAAACGATTATCAAAGATGGCCTTTCTTCATCTCAAATGCATGCCTTTAGGATCGGGAAGCCTTGTTTTCATGTGAATATGCAAAGTGATTTCTCATTATTCATTCAAATGAAACTCAGCTTGAGAGTCACTTCATGATGTTTTTTCTTTTTCAGGTTTTCTAGGTGTATGGTTACCTCTCTAAGAAATCACTTGAATTTTCAGAACTTGTTTGTTTCGGACAAACACCAACATGATTTCTGCTTTTGTACTAAACTTTGAATTCCCAAAAAATCTCGGCGTAATGGTTTTATGCTCAATGTGTTATTTACATGAAATGATAAAAGCATGTCATAAATATAGAAAAACACATGATCTTATTAACAAGAAAGGCTCATTTGACAAGGAAAGTTTAGTGGCATCATGAGCTAATTTGCCAACAAAAAAAAAAACTTTATAGACATGATCAAACGAAGGCAATTATTAGGGGCAGACACCATCCTCCTATCTTGTGACAGAACTTTATCTTTGTCCTCGAGAATTCAAACTGCTTTCTCCACACCCTACTCATGCTTCACGTTTAGAGTTCCATCGAGGGTTATCCATCCAGCTTTAATTAAATGCACAAGCCTCTTCTTAAAGGCACTACAAGTATGAATGTCATGTCCCGCGGCGCCAGCATGGTATTCGCAAGTGAGGTCGGGCTTATACCAATTAGGGTAAGGTTGTTTTAGAGGTGTCAAGGGTTCAGGAGCTATATACCCGACACTCAGTAGCTTTTGGTACATCTCATTTAAGGGCAGCGATAATGTAGGTAGTTGTTCATGGGCTCTTTGATGTTTGGTTTGAGGCTCAAGTTTTCTGGTAGGAAAAGATGAAATGAGATTGATGTTGGCGATTTGGGATGAAAAGGATGGAGTGTGATATAAGTCAACTTCTTTCCCTTCAAAACCCCTTTTATCCCTAGGTGTAGAGATTCTACCACTCTTTACTCCTTGTTCTATGCGCTCAGCTACTACCACAGCATCAGTAAATTGTTTGGCCGAACTACCCATTACATGCTCATAATAGGGGGCCTTGAGTGTGTTGGCAAATAGAGTGACCATCTCTTTATCCAGAAGCGGAGGATGTACTTGAGCAGCTAGGTCTCTCCACCTTTGAGCATATTCCCTAATGCTTTCCTTATCTCCTTTCTCCAAGTTAGACAGACTGGTTCTATCAGGAGAAATATCCATGTTGTATTTGTATTGCTTAATGAAAGCATTTACGAGGTCCTTCCATTTTCGAATCCTTGTGTTGTCCAATTTCATATACCAGTTCAATGCTGCCCCACTTAAGCTATCATGGAAAAAGTGCATTAGTAGTTTTTCATCATGTACTACTTCTGCCATTTTATTGCAGTAGGATTTGAGATGAGTCATAGGGCATTGTGTTCCAGTGTATGTGATAAATTCAGGAACATGAAACTTCTTTGGGACAACCACATTTGGGACCAAACACATTTCTGCCGCCCGTACTGGATCATATAAGTCTACCCTTTCAATGGCTCTAATCCGAACTTCCAACGCTGCCATCTTATCTTTGTCAATGTCATTAGATGGCTTAGTCTTATGGGACTCATTGGCGAATGGATCTAGGACTGTAGGGGCTGGGGCTGATGGCATTGAGTGCACAAATGTTGGAGGTTCTTGACCGTGCCTACTCATTGTTTCTTCAGCTTGAGCTGTTGTTAAAGGCTGGGTTGGCTGATTGGAAGGACCTTCTCCAGAGGCATTTCTAAGTGTTTGCTCGAGTAAGCTAGTGAGGCGAGCTACGCTTGCTTTTAGAGACTCTAACTCTTCTTGGAAATGGGCATCACGGTGAGCACGCTCTTCATCTTCCATGTTTCTTGCTTGGAATCGGGTGTTGTAGGCTCTTTGGGGACCTATATCTTGATCCGATGCAAGTATGTATGTTATTTACAATGGATGGATGTATGTGTATGGATGCAAAGGCGTATGAAGGGAAAAAACCTATGCAAAATGAATATATAGGGAGATCATGCTCTAAAGGAAGGTTCTAGGTCATTACATGATAGGTAGACTTTCTACCTAGTCTTAAAAGGGTCTATGAACTACCTAGTGACCACCTCACATGAAGGCAGTGTAGGGGTTTACAAGGAATGGTTGGGGCACAATGTGACCACCATTATCGAGTAAACACTCAGCTCATAGTTGGATGTTTCACGAATCTGAACCTCGACTGAAAGTCATGAGGCAGATCGCTACTCCCCACCTATCCTAGAATTGGGTGTCCTTGCAAAATTAAAAAAATACATGTATTTATGTATGAACAGGAAATAAAATGTGTTGAAACAGTAAAGTTTAAATGAACAAAAACAAGTAATCAAACAATTGAACAAACAAAGCTTAGTCCGACCAAATAAGGCGTCCCTAGTGGAGTCGCCATTCTATCGCACGCCGTAAAATCCGTGCGGCATCGGCTGGCAATTTTTTTGTTATTATTTGTGTTTTGCTCGGTTCTTTTGAGTCGCCACCCAGTATTATGGTTACTAGGAACCTATGGTCTGCGAGAGTCTGAGTAAGGGACTGGTTGTGCAAGGGGAAGACGCATCACCCCCAGTGCACCCTACATTAGGTAAGCTGCATTATTTGTTTGATTGTTCTTCTAGGTCAAGTTTCCATTCATTGGTCTTTTCTAAGGTTCAAGGCAGATCTTCTTTCGTGAAGGAGTCTCTACCTCTTTGGGTTAAATCCTAACCATTCTAAACTCTAAATTTTAAAATTGCCTTTATTTACACCTTGTATCTTTAATACTCGAGGGTGTACTTTATCGTGTAATTTTACACCCCACAAATATTAAAGTCTAGATCTTAAAAAAAGGGTTAAAAAGGAAAAAAAAAAAGGGTTTTTGATATTTTGGCCAAACCTTAATGGATAATCATAAACTAGTTACGAAACCCATTTTTTTTGGATTTTTAAATCGTGAGAAAGATGTAATTTTTATATTTTGAGACATGCTTGAAAAATTCTTTAGGATTTGGCCGTATGCAACAAAATCTTTTTTTCTTTTTCTTTTTTGAATTTTTTTGTTTTTTTTTTTAATATTTCGGAGAAAATCGGGCATTTTAATACTGGACTTGTATCTTACAATATAAATATACAACCCAATATTAAGAAAACTTGGTAGAAAAATATTTAAGAAAATCACAAATTTTTTTGAAATGATTTTTAATTTTTTTTTTTTGAATTATGTATTTTTTTTGCAAATTTTACTATTCACGCACGTGAATAGTAACAATAGCATTACACTGTTCACGTGAATTATAATTCACGTGAACAGTGAAATAACATTTCACTGTTCACGTGAATTATGTTTCACTTGAACAGTGAAATGCGAGGAAATGGTGCAGGGAGGAGAGAATTACCTGGCGTGGAGAGAGTCAGCGGCTTGGCTGGTGGCGCGCGGCGTGACTAGAGGCGGTGAGGCCGGCGGCGTGAGCTGGTTGCTGCAATGGTGGAGGCCGGTAGGAGGAAGAAAAGAAAAAAAAACTTGTAGTGGAGAGAGAGAGAGGTGTTGCAAGCTTCGGTGAGGTGGTTTTATAGCTTCTGGAGGAGGGGATGATGGTGTGGTGTTTCGTGGGAATGACAGCGGTGAGGTCAATGGTGGTGGCCGGAGGCCATGACGGAGAGAAAAGAAAAAAAAAAAAACGCCGGAGGCCACGACGGAGAGAAAAAAAAACAAGGGGCTGGTTGCAGGAAAAACGAGCAGAAAAAGATGATTTTCGGCCAACTTTGGGTTCGATTTTCTCCTCCCTCTGAGCATGAAATTTGCTCCTATTTATAGGCATGGAAAGAGGGTAATCTCTTCTTCAATGGGGAAAAATTTTTAGCCCTTGATTCGACTCGAGGAATCCAGGCCGTTGGCTCAAAGTGTGCACCTCGAACTGCCAAATTTGACAAATCCCAGG
>NW_011500003.1:397005-399505 GCF_000495115.2 Populus euphratica
ATTTAAAGTATAATTAAGTCCTTGCACTTAATTAAATCCTTCATTTGGACCTAAATTAATTCTTAAGCATAATTAAATTTTAATTTGGCCCATGATTAAATCAAATTGGCCTATTAAAAATTTAATTATGTTATTGGACTTAATTTTTATGCAAATTTGTCCAATAATCATTTAATTTGACCTTTGAATTTGTATTTTTCTATTTTTGGGCATAATAGGGTACAATTAGGCCTTGAAATTCCTCCCAAAATTGCAGCTTTATTTTTACCTAGTCTTTCTAGATTAGTTTTCCCCACATTTCTAGCCTTTATTTTATTTTTTGATTTTTATTTTTTAAAAAGTGGATTTTAGGGAATAACCCAGAATTGGGTTATGACATAAGGCATATGAAGAACATTAAATAATGTAAAGATGCGTTTTAGGGAATGTAAAATAGTATGTCCAATATATGATATGTCAAGGCCTTACCATCACTAATATACAAATGATCATTACTATGATAGGTTGCAGAATCGGTCAGAGTTGCAAGATCAAGTATGACATGTTGATTTATGCTGGTGTCGAGGAACAAAGTCACGACAGAGACATTCCTAATAGCAAGGTAAGTAGAAGGTTATTGGGAATTGCTGAGAAATTAGGGAGAATATGGAGCTGTATGTTCGAAGTTGGAGCACAATTGGCAGCAAACATGTTGCTATCTAAATCATTGGGTAGCCCTTGCATTGTGCCTATTCTGCTGCCAATTGATTGGTCTCCAATCAACAACAGAGTGACCCCTTGGCTAGTGGTTGTAGCGAGTGTTATGGGGATGCTAGTTGCCACTAGAACGACCTTTGTTACAACTAAAATTTAGGCTGTAATGAGAAATAGCAAGATGAGCAGCGGGTTGTGGTGTTGACGACAATGGTAGCTGCTGCGGCACAGAAGAAGACAACAGAGAAGGAGTGACATCCTTGGAATGAAAGGAGTTCTTATACAAAAATTTATGGGTAAGAAGATGGTTGTGAAGATCAGCAAATAAGAATGGTTCTGCCTTAGTTATAAGACTCATTACCAAGTCTTTAAACTCACCATGAAGGCCACAAAAAACATAGAGATTGAAGTCTTCAAGAGACATAAAGCGACCAACAGCAACCAAATCATCAAATAACAATTTAGTTTGCTGCATGTATATACTAACCGGTAAGTCTCCTTGCCAAATATCTCAAAAGGAGCTAGAGAGTTGCAAGATGCGAGAATTAAATAGAGACACAAGCGCTTTTTCAAGAGTGCACCAAAGATAATACAGGGTAGAACAATCTACCACGAGATGCTACATATCCATAGAGAGAAAAGAGAGTAATGCACTAAAAAATAACTGATCTCGTTGCTTCCAATAAAGAAAAGAAGAGTTGATTGTAAAGAAAGAACCAGCAGAACTGTCAGAAACATAAGATGGAGGGCACAACACTGAGCCGTCAATGAGATAATTTGTGTTCATAAGTTTCAATAAAACAACTTGGTAGGTGTTAGAGAGAGCAATCATAGCTGGAGTTTGTGTTCCCATAATGTGCAAAGGAATGGCAGAAACTTGCAAGAAGGAGTCATTGATTTGTTTTACAAGTGAAGGCTGTTGTTGGGGGAAGAACACCACCACTAGAAGCTGGTAGATGGCTGGTCGACGGGGCTGCACCACTAGTGGTAAGGAAGAAGTTAGATACAACGGTTGTAGAGTCCATTAAGGAAAGGAGGGATGGCAGTCGAAGGCTCTCATACCAAGTTAAGAATAATTAGGAGGCTTAATATATTAGTTAGCTAATCCTTTCTATACATATGTATATGTCAATACACATTAGTAATGATGGAGATTACCATACAAGAGTATGACTATAATATTTTCTATATACAATATTTCCTATATAGGTGCATTATATCATAGGGTAGGAAAAGGAGTGTAATGTTAGAGATAAGTGGGAAAAAAATATTATTTTGCATAGATTCAACAAGGTGCTTATAATTTTTTTAAGTGAAAGTAATTATTATTGTTGTTTTTGTTGAATACTATTGATAAAAACAAGGGTTCGAAAGGTATTTTTTTATTGTCAAACAAATAGCTTTCTTATTGTCAAACAAATAGATCAGTTCTGTCTATTTTGTTTATTCATTTTTTGTTTGTAAATAGTACTAAATAGTCTTATATATATTTGTTCTAGTTTGTCATCCTTTTAGGGCACTACCACTTTTTTTAATAAAATTCTTCTATTATTGTAAAAACAAAAAAAAAAGTTAATATTATTGTTATTGTTTATCTTATTACTATTGTTATTGTTATGATCGTTATTATTCTAAAAGGATTTGAAAGTGTGATAACGATTATTTTTTAAAGTATTTTTTATTTAAAAATATATTAAAACAATTATTTTTAATATCAATATATTAAAATAATCTAAAAACATGAAAAAATAATTTTAAATAAAAAATTTCAAATTTTATCTAATTCTTGTTTGGAACGCAATGTCAA
>NW_011500003.1:402005-436112 GCF_000495115.2 Populus euphratica
AATAATTAAATATTAGATGGTTTTTGAATAGGTATTAATTAAAGTAATAGGCTAGGTAAGCTAGGTTCATATTATTTTTTTAGTAAAATATTTAGGCTTTACAAGAACAATATAAAGGAAATTAGAAATCCAATAACTTGGGTTATAGTCCTGATCAACTAAATAAACTAGCTTTATTTAAATCATATGAAAAAAAGAAAAAGAAAAAGAGGAGATGATAGCGAAAACTAAGATATATATATATATATGATTAAATAAAATCACTTATTTAGTTGCTCAGGAGTATAACCTGAGTTATTGGATTTCTATTGTTTTTAAATGCACTTTCAAAGCCTAGATATTTTACTCAAAAAATAATATGGATCTCAAGATACATAACTTGAGCATCAATCTAGTTCCCAATTAAAATTACTATGAATCCAAAAAATCATGTAATATTTAGTAGTATCCAGCACAGGTATATTGATCCTTACCTGTTTGAAAGTTTCAAAGATTTCAGAGTTATGATTGACTTTCTTTTGTTTGGTCATGACATGAGGAAATAGAAGTGCTGGTGAGAAATCAGTCTTTTTTTTATAATTATAATGTTCAAATTCAACCCCTTCCTTACCCTCAAAGATTGACTCATCATCTTTCTCACAAGGTTTAAGAGTGAGTTTTTTCAATAACCTAACCACTGCGAAGAGTGATGATTATTTGACCTGATCCATGTGTTGGCTTTCGAAACTACTTGCATTTATATTGTATTGCCCCTTGGGATTTTGTTATGATTGAGATGGAAACTTACCTTTCTCTTGCAAAATGAGAGCAAATGTCAATTTTGCAATGGTATCTTTAAAATCTATCATGCTTTGAGTAAGTTGAGTATTGATTGTCTCTTGCTTTTCAATGAATGCATGTAATGTTTTCTCAAGATTTCTTCTAGGGGGTGGAGCATAAGGAGATGCATATCTATGAGAATTTTAAAAATTATGGTGTGCTTGAAATGATGGCTATGAACATTGTGAATTATTATTATCACTCTTCTAACTGAAATTTAGATGATTTCTACAACCAAGGTTATATGCGTGCGAGTATGGATTATGATTGGGCCTTTGGAAACTATTTAAAGCATGAGCTTGTTTATGGAGGCATTCCTTAAAAGAAGGCAAAGTTGGATAGTCATTGGTTGAGTGTTCGTTGGTTTCACAGATTTGATACACATGTCTTAAACAGATTTTAATTGACCATTGTTTTTTAATTCTAGTACCTCGACTTTTCTAGGTAAAGATGCAAACTTGGCTTAGAGGTCATGATCTTCCCTAAGGTTGTACATACCTCCATTAGATGTATGAGGTTAAGTTTTACCCAGTACCTCATAAGTACCTATGGTGTCCCAATTTTGAGCATTTTCAATTAACAAGTCTAAGTACTTCATTGCTTCATCAGGTTCTTTATCTTCAAAAGTTTTATTACACATCAATTCCACCATTTGCCTATTTTTAGGTATTAACCCTTCATAAAAATATAAAACCAATCTCCATATTTCAAAACCATAATGAGGGCAAGTGTTAAGCAAGTCTCGATATCTATCTCAACATTGGTAAAATGTTTCTCCTGGTTTTTGAGTGAAAGTGGTGATTTGTCTTTTGAAAGAGTTTGTTCTATGAGAATGAAAAAACTCCTTTAAAAGTTGTTGTTGCATTTCATCCCAAACACGAATGAATTCTAGTCTCAAATTTTATAACCATGTTTTAGCTTTAATCTGATTATGTTCATGCTACAATTTGAGTCATTATAAGTGTTACAGACCTCCTTAAATTCACTTAAATGCAAGTATGAATTTTATAAATCTAAGCCATGAAAAGAAGGTAAGAGTTAAATAATCTCTAGCTTAAAATTTAAATGAGATGCTTCAGGGGAAAAACATTATGCATTAAGGTGCAGTTGTTCATGTTGGATTCATGTAGTTTCTAAGTGTTTTAACATGGTTATTTTCATTATTCTCATTATGAAACGATTGGTTATCTTCTTGGTTCATATTTTCTGAAAATGATGAGGATACCCTACAAAGTCTACCACTTAATGTACATGACCAAACTCTTATGCACGTGTAGGAACAAAATAAAAGGAAGAAGAAAACAAAAGAAACAAAGTTAGATACAAGAAAAGAGAAAAGAGAAAAGAGAAACTAAAATAAAAGCTATAATTTATACAAGAATTTACCTCCTAAGCAACGGTGCCAAAAACTTAACATGACTAAAAGATTGATGTCTTCTTCTAAGTAGAGGAGTGTCGAAGTAATAAATAATCCGGTAAGACCAGGGTCGAACCACAGGGAGGTTAACTATATAAATTAACAACAACAACAACAACAACAATAAATTAAAGAGGACTTTGAGATTGTAAGATTAATGTGAAGATTAAACAATGATAAAAATAAATATCAAGGTTAGAGGATCCACTAATAGTATTTCAAACAAGTATAGTATAAATTCTTTTTATTACTCAACTGGAAACCATACAGAAAGAAGGTTTCAATTGAATTATAAATTGTTAACATAATTACATTAGTTATCTTATTTGAATAATGTTAATACTTGTAAATGTTGTTAGGTATTCATGATTATAACTTATGTTAACAACAAATTAAGTTTCTTTCATAGCATAAGTGTAGGTTATACCATATGGTTGGGCTATGAAAGTGCCAAGTATTTGTTGTACCAAATATTATACAACAAAAATCTACATTAACCATTTAACAAGCAAAGTATTAAGAGTGAAGAAGATAACAAATATAAAACATATTAGTATCAAACATGAAAGTCCATGTTGAGTTTATACTATACTTATTCTTACACCATTAGTGTAACATTTTCACCTTGACATAATAAACTTAACTAAACATAATGAAAGAGAGAAACATAAATAAACAAGATAAGAAGATAAATAAGATATAAGATAACTAAGTAAAGGAAAGGAAATGACAAGCATAAACAAGAGATTAATGAAAGAAAAACTTAAACATTACAAAAATATAAAGAAAGAGAGCAAGAACATGATCTTAATCTAAAAACCAAGATGCCTAAATGCATGGCAAATGCCTCCCTTTATAGGACAAAATTAGGAACTATTGATTTGTGGACTAAATGTTGAATGGGTGGCCATATCTTAACTTGGTGACAATCCTTATCTTCCTGTCTGAATAAAACGTCATTACTAGCATTAGAATTTGAACAGATTTGATTCATGAAATTTCTAGAAAATTATATTAGCTTTCCAACAAAATTAATTGAGGTCATTTGGACTTCTAGAACTCAAGATATGGGCTAAACATTGAACAGTGTCTGTGTTGCAGGACAGATTTGAACTTCTCCATTGTTGCTAAGATTTGGACTTTAAAACAGCAGAATTGAGTTTTGCATTCCCATGAATATTTTAGACCTATATCTTAGCTTTCTAGCCATATAAACCAAATTGAAATTCAAATCTACAACTCCAAAAATAACATAATGATTGAACAGTGTTCCAGTTTGGACTGAACCAACATCTCTTTTCTAAGCTTCACCTTCTCTTTGTCTTCTTAATTTCAGTAGTTCAACTCATCAATCAATACTTTAATTTATGTGATAGGCTTGCATTTAAGATAAACATTTACCATAAATTAAAGGTATCTTATAATATCATACTTGTTATTATAAAACATGCTTTAGTTAAGGAGTTATTGATACTTCAAGTGCAAAATGTTGATACAAAACGTTGATAAAAATGCATTTTTAAGTACTAATTAATAAATAAGATTAATGAAAACAAAACTTAAACACTACAAAAATATAAAGAGAAAAAGTAAGAACATGATCTTGATCTGAAAACCAAGATGCCTAAATGCATTACAAATGCCTCCTTTTATAGGTCGAAATTGGAAACTATTGATTTATTGACTAATTGTTGAATAGGTGGTCACATCTTGACTTGGTGACAATCCTTATCTTCTTATTTGAACAAAACATCAATGCTAACATCAGAATTTGAACAGACTTGTTATGAAAGTTCTTGGAAATCGTCTCAGTTTTCCAATAAAAAAACAAATTAAGGTCATTTAAACTTTTAAAACTCGAGATATGGGCTGAACACTTAATAATATTTGGGTTGTAGGATAGATTCTAATTTCTCCGTTATTACTACAATTTAAACTTGAAAATGACCTTTTTAAATCTTGCATTCCGTATGAAAGTTTTAGGCCTATGTCTTAGCTTTTCATCCATATAGAGCAGACTTAAATCCATGTTTTATAGCTATAGATATGACCCAATAACTGAACAGTGTTTCAGTTTGGACTAAACTAACATCTCTTTTCTAAGCTTAAATCTCTTTTTGTCTTCTCAATTTCAGTATTTAAACTCATCAATCAATCAATCAATCAATCTTTTCATTTATATGATAGGCCTACTTTTAGGATGAACATGTACCATAAATTAAAGATATCTTTTATTATTAGACATGCTATTATAAAGTGTGCTTTAGTTAAGGAGTTATTGATACTTCAATTGCAAAATGATGATTTAAAACCTTGATAAAAATGTACTTTAAGTACTAATCAACCTACCTGGTGATAAAATACAAGGAAACTCGCAAGTGGTCTCATTGTTCCAAGCAACATGCTTGATGGTGAAAATAAAGAGAGATTTTTTTATTTTTTTATAAGTGGTCTCATTATAATGGGTGACCTACCTAAGTGGAAAAATACAAAGAAATGGTCTCATTATAATAGGTGACCTACCTAAGTTAAAAAGAAAATGTCTCATTATAATAGGTAACCTACCCAAGTAAAAAGAGAAAGGAAAATAAGGGCTTGAAGGCGCATTCAAAAGGATGGTCGAGGGCTCGAAGGCGTGCTCGAAAGGAGGTAGGGTTAAAAAACACACTACCTTTAAATAGTTAAGGGCTTTAAAGCGCGCTTGAAAGGAAGCGAGGGCTCAAAAGCACACTAAAAAAGAAATATGGGCTCAAAGGCGCGCTTAAAAGAAGGTAGGGTTAGGAAACGCACTACCTTAAATGGTTGAGGGCTCGAAGGCACACTAAGAAAAAAACGAGGGCTCAAAGGGGCCCTAAAAAAGAAGCGAGGGCTTAAAGGCATGCTAAAAAAAGGTGAGGACTCAAAAATGCATTCAGAAGGAAGAAAGGACTCAAAGGTGAGTTCAAAAAGAGGTAGGGTTTGGAAACACACTACCTTGGATGGTTAAGAAAAGGTGGTGGAAAAATATAAAGAGAGATTATTATTATTATTATTATTATTATTATTGTATGGCCTAATTCTCGTGGGCAGCCTGCCCAGGTTAAAATTTCTCAAATGTGAAATTTAATGGATCTCATCAAAGATTTCTCTTGTGAAGTTTGCAAAACTTGTTGTCCAATGTATCAAAGTTTAGATAATATGCATGCATCTTTACCTGATTTGAAATATAGGCCCTCATTTCTTCTTAATCTTTTTGTTTGCTTGATTGATGATGATTTGTGTCATAACCCAATTTTTATCCATGTTTTGATAAATTTTTAGAAAAATACAAAAAATAGAGAAAAACAATGAAAATCCAAAAAATACATTTTTAAATATATTTGCATCATTTTTAGCATTTTCAATATCATCTCAAAAGAATTTAAATTTTCAAAGATATTTGAAATGCGTTCAACTTTTAACGCGTTATTTTTAAAATCATTGATCTTCCTCATTGAGTCGATGTTGATATTGCTTGTTTTCAAAAAAATACAAAAAAATCAAAATTTACAAAAAAATAAAATTGAGGGACCAATTTTGAAATTCATGCAACATTTTGCCTATAAATAGCAACCTTTAACACAAAGCAAAGGGGGGGCAATTTTGACAAAAATAAGGACAAAATAAACCCTAAAACACAAAAAACCCCAACATTTTTCTCTAAGAGCCGCCGCCTCCCTCACCCCCTCAAACCTGTCAGTTTCGCCGGACGATTTCTCCCTTTTCTACCGTTGGATCAACGTGCAATTGGGGTATGTTGTGCGTCCCTATATTGTCTACATTCTGACCGGAGCGATCATTCATATTTGAAACCATGAGAGAAATATTACCATTTGAATATTTTTGGACAAACCCCTCTCGGAACAGTTAGAGCCGCCGGCCTATTTCTCCATGATTAACCGTTGGATCAACCTGATTTTTGGATATATGGTGCGTATGGGTGTATTGCACATTCTGAACGGTGGAGATGAGATGAAACCCATCCAAAAAGGTGTTATGCGTGTTTAACAGTGGCTCGCCAATCTCGGGTCAGTTTCGGTCTAACTCCGATCTAGGGAGATCCAACCGCTAACTCCAGCTGATATTTGGATATATGCTGCCTGAGATATCGGTTTATCATTTCACCGTTGGGATTTGTTATTGTTTCAATGGTTGATGAGTAATGGTCGTCGGAAGCTTTGCCCAGAATCTGTCAAGGCTGCCGATTTGAAAACCGAAATCACAACACCCACCGCCGGCACCGGAAGACAGAGAAGAGGAAGACGGCTGATCTACTGGTTCTGCCACCTCCGGCAGCGGCGGCGCATGGAGGAAACGCGCCACCACTGTTCACGGGCACTATTCACACAACCCTATAAGGGACTTTGATGCAATTTTTGGAGTTTTAGGGACTGTTTTGTAAATTTTGAATTATTTAATGTAATTTTTTTTTAGCTTTGGATTTTTATAATTTGTAATGTGGATGTAAAAAAAAAAAGGAAAAGAAAAGAAAAAAGAAAAAGAAAAAGAATAAAAAATGCATGTGTGTGTGTGTGTTTGTATTTGTCTTATGAATGTTTTCTTTTTATTTATGATAAAATTGCAGAGAATAAAGAAGAATTTAATATTTTGATTGGATCGCGGTGTAGAAGTACAAACTTGTATGGAAGTTGTATTTCTAAAATCCGATGAAAAGATAAAATTTTTAAAACTTCTTTAACACATCAAGTCCATAAAGCAGCTTATCTCAGGTAGGGTGTGTTAGGGGTGCTAATACCTTCCCTAACCACAACCGGTCCCTTACCCGCGAATCTTTGACAAGACCAGTACAACCGAGTTTCCTAGTAACCTTCAATTAAATACTAGGTGGCGACTCCTAACGAATCCAACAAGATCAAATCAAATAATAACGATGAAAAATCATCAGAGCCGACGCCGCGTGGATTTTTTTTGACATGCGACAATTTGCTATCTCTGATTTTAGTCATCTTTGTCATTTAGCTTTTAGCCTACTCAAGTTAGCTCATGTAAGTCTCCTCCCAGATTTGTTTACACAACTTAGCATTTATGGTGCCCATCGTGACCCGCTTGCTTACTAGAAATTTTTTGTCTCGTCAAATAATTTGAGAGGATCACTTATTAGTTCCCATCTCACTTTTAAAAATATTTGTTGTCACTTGCTGAAAGGATCAAGCTGCCTTTTATAAACATAGATGCCCCCTTATCTTGTTATAGGAAATGTTCATCTCTTTTACTAGAAGGGGTCGATTTGTTTTTCTCAACATAATGTTGCCCCTTTGTACTGGTCATTGCCCTTAGGTTTGCTTTGTCAACAACTCTACCAAGTAATGTTTTTTTAAGCGACCATTTTCTCATTTCTCTTATTTTTAGTTTGATAAAGGAATAGCTGTTCAGAATGAATCTTGAAATCTTGATCTTGCATTTTTAAAACAAAATTTGTTTTGATATAAGTTTAAAAGCATTTTCTTTTGAAATCTTGCAACTCCTTGGTTTTTTCTTGGAAAAGAGATTATTTGCTTTTGTATTTGGCAATATTATATTTAGTGAAAGTATATCATAAGGTGACCTTATGTTTCTTATGGGTTTCCAAAGTGAAAGGCTTGAGAAAAAGCTCGAATACTTATTTTATTAGCATGAATAATAATGAATAGCTTGTTCTCAATATCATGGCTCTAATAAAGAAGTACTCTTTGCATTTTAAGAGCATTGCTTATTAATCCAGGTTGCTTGCTTGCTTGCTTGATTAGAAAGGACTTCTATATGCATATAATATAGGCTGAGGTTTTTTTGTTATGAAAGAAAAGATCATAAGGCTCAAAAAATGTTTTAGGGTTTCAAAAACTAAAGATCACTATCAGCAATTCAACTTTTTATATCGTTCCTTTTTTTTCTTTTTTCTTTTTGCCATTTTTCTTTGATTCACCCTTTTCTTTTATTTTTATTATTTTTCTAGGACATACTCACTTTATCTTTGTTATCACTCTTTCTTCTGATTTAGGCATGCCTCCTAGTCATTAAATTTCTTGGGCTTTTTTACCTTTTCAGTTTTCTCATAGTTTTTTTCATCTTTTCTCATTGAAATTTTCACTTGCCCCTAGTGTGGGGTGTGATCATAGTCAGGATTTCTCATGAAAAAAAAATTATTCAGGCTCAAAAAAGAACTGCAAGGAATATACTTTTTAGAATATGAAAGGAACAATAAAGATAGCCTTTTCTCATTTCAAACACAAGTAGTTAAAATCAATAAACTTTGGCCACATCCAATGTGATGGTTTGGTTTTTGTAAAAAGATGCATTTCATGAGCCTATGAGCAATGAGTTCACTATATATTATTATTCATACGACTTAAGAGTTATGGTGTGAGGATGATAGTTCATTTTTTTATTCGTGCATTTTGGTTCAGAGTTTAGTCACCTTAATAAAGGAGTTGCTTGATTCATATGTCATTTTACAAATAGAATCTCAAAAATATCATTTTAAATATCAAATTATTTTTGAAATCAAAATGCAATTTTAATTTTCAAAATTCCAAAAGAGAAACTAATTTTGGTAAAAGAGATGAATTGAGTCTACAAGATCATACGAGGCTTCAAAAGTGTATTTGTGAATGTATTGAGGGAACCCCTTTCAGGATATTTTGGTTGTAAATCAAAGCAAAAGACACAATTTGAAGGAAAAACTCATTATTTCATTAAAATCCTAAAAAGTAACAAAGACCTTATACTAGCAAGGTAACATATAAAAAGAGCTAAACACTTAGTAATCATCGATTGGAATTTTTGGAATCTTTCAATCGTCCCTCTCCTATGAATTCCTCGACAAGGGCACTTTTCTAATAGTTAGTTAGGGTCACACATAGACCAGTCTTGGCCTAGTGACACTGTAGCTTTGTCTTCAAGACAAGTGATCTCTAGATGTCTTTGTTTTAGTAGCTCTTTCTCTCGCCTTTGTAATCACTTTCAATATTATAAACCTCAGTTTCTTTCTTTTCTCTAGTGAAATGTTTCTCCTCGATCGAATCAATTATCATTCATAAATGGATAGCTTGTTCAATCCTTTCAACTATAGCAACCAGGTCAAAAAAATATTGTATGGAGCTTCCAACCAAATATTCAAAGTACAGGGCCTTGAAAATGATGACAAACAAGTTGATCAACTTCTTTTCCAATAAAGGATGATTAACCTGTGCGACAATCTCACACCATCTTTGAGAGTATTCTCTTATGGACTCTTTATTGTCCTTTTCCATAACTTACAAGCTTGACCTATTAGGGCTCACATCCATATTGAACTTATATTGCCTAACGAAGATATCAAATAAGTCCTTCCTTTTTCTTTTTCTTTTTATCTTGGTATTGTCTAAACACATACACCAAGTAAGGGTAACATCACTCAAACTATCTTGAAAGAAGTGAATCAATAATTTCTTGTCATGGACCACCTCAGTTATTTTGTTGTAGTATGCCTTAAAATGAGTCACAGGGCATTGAGTTTCTGTATATTTGATGAACTCTAGCACCCTAAACTTTTTAGGAATAGTTATGTTAAGTACCAGACACATTTCAACAGCTTTTATATGGTCATATAGGCTAATTCCCTCAAATACGCTCAGCCTTTGTTCCAAGGCAGCCCATTTATCTAGGACATCTTCTTTTACCATCTTGTTCTTTTGAGATTCTTTCATTGTAAGATCAATGGCATATGTTGGTTCAGAAAATTAGGAATATATAGCCTATTAAAACACCTCACTTGCCCTCAAATTATATGGATTTACGAGCATAGGTTCAGGCTGAGCTGTAAATTTTGCTTCTTCAGGTTCAGATCTTCAGGCTTGTTGGGGTGACATAATAATCACTATTCTTTGGATGTGTGGTCAAATCCAAATCCAATATGCATTGCAATATCAAGAGGAGATCTGTTTAGCCTTTTGTCATATGAGCTTTCAACCATATTCTTGGTGTTTTTCATTATGCATCTCATTTCTTTAAGTAGGGGTATCTCACCAACATCCTGTCTAGGGCAGTTTTTGTCGGTCATTTGCAAGGATTTAGACTCGAGTCCATACTCAACAATTGTTATCTTAGAAATAACAGTCATTACATTATCTAAAAGCATGTTTAAGCTTATCGCAAAGATTCTAGTCATTGAATGCATTGGGGTAGTTTTTGTTATCTAGTCTCAATGATCTTTTGCATTCTAAGAGATCGTCCTCGAAAGGTTCATATGAGGTTTACAAGTAGCATCAAGGTAGAGGCCCAGAGTAATATTAGTTCAGCATATCAACCATCATCGAGCAAACAATCATGCAAGAGTTGGATAGTTTCGTGAGCCTTACCCAAGCTAAAGTCATTGGGGTGCCGTTACTCCATTTATCTTAAAGTTGATACCATACGTATTAAAAATAAGATAAGTGATATGTGAAGGCCTTAGATCCATATCCAATAAATATGCATCATAAACATGAATAACTGTGCATGCTAAAATAGTAAAAAGAATAAAAAAAATAAAACTTGATAAACACAGCATAGCCATAACAAGCAGGAAAACAATACGACAAATATTATTTAATAATAAAAAAGAAAATAGCAAAGCTTAGTTCTAAGGTCCTCAGTGGAGTCACCATTCTATCACACCCGGGCATCATGACAACCGATTAAAAATCACTTGATTGGAAAAAAGAACATATATTTGGCATCTTGTTCTTTTAGGAGAAAAGGTATTGTTCAAGGAGTAGTCACCTAGTATTATGGTCACTAAGAACCCTAACTGGTCAACAAAGATTATATGGTATGGGACTGGTTACGCAAAAGGAAAGATGTTATCACCCCCTAAATATCCTACCTAAGGTAGACTGCATTACTAGTTTTGTCTAAAATTACTTAAGAATTTGTTCTCCATTTTCCTATTTTTATCCTTCCTTACATGTTCCTGACTCTAGCATCAGTGAACAAATCCTTCTAATATTTTCAACATTGGCGTTATTAAATATTGCACAAATCCAAAAAATATGATACTCCTGACTCTAGCATCAATGAATATTTTTGCAAAAAATGTATTTATAGAAGAAATTTTCTTGTTTATCCTTTATTATTATTTATCCTTTTTAGATGTAAATAATTTAAAAAATGCAAGAGAAATTTGTATTTAACAATAATAGGCCACAAATTGAGCACATAACTTAAAAAATACAAAATACAAAGAAGAAAAAAATAAATCAAAGTGTGAAGGGCCCACAAATAATTCAACAAAGATCCCCAAATATTTTTAGAATTTTATAATATCGAAAAAGGGCTTGTTTGGCCAAATATCAAACTAAAATAAGCATAAAAATTATAGTTAAGGCATAAGGGTATGTTTTGCCAAACATACCCTTAATAAACATAATTTGAGCCAACTAGGCTTAAAGCCCAAATCCAGTCCACTCTCGTTTTTTTTTTTCATCTTTTTTTTTAAGGCGTTGGGTCTAGCCCAACCAACATGGACTAGGCTAGACCCAAACGGTCTGGCCCAATTATTGGCTCAAGCCAATAACTAGGCCAAACAACAGGCACGTGTGAACTGGTTCACACGTGCTCCTGCATAGTGCGAAGGTAATTAATTTACCCTGCAATGTTTTAAACAAATTTATAGAGCTTGAGGAAGAGAGCTTACCTAGGTGAAGATAGTGATGGGGAAGCAAACAGGGTGATGATTTTAGCACCGGCAAAAGAACGACCTTCTCCTCCCTTTTATTTTCAAACCACTCCCCTCTGTTTTCTTGTTCTTTTTTTTTTCCCTATTCTCCTTGAATCCAGAGTCAAAGACAAAGCTGGGTTTTGCTTTCTGTATTTTATACCTTCCACTCTTTTGCCTTGTTCGTCCTCCCTTGGTTGTGTGAATTCTCTTGGCCTTTATAGGCATTCTTCTTGCTCCTTATCTTCCCCTGATAAGGATGAAGTTTAAGGAGTTTGTGTTTTGAATGAATGGGGACGCCAATAGTGCTACCATAGATGGGTTGTTAGTGATGGTTTCCTTGACGTTGTTGGCATGTCGTGGGGGTGAAGGACACAAAAATTGACCGAGAAGTTGGTGATGGAAGTCATGGGCACTTCAATGTGCTAGGTGGCTTGATCATCAACGTTTATTCATCACAAGTAGCTTCCTCTGTTTTCAGAGGAAAAAGACAAAGCATAAGAGGGACAAAACGACGCCGAATTTGTGGGTGGCCTGTTTCTCCAATTCGATTCCTAAAGTTTTGAATTTTTGCATTCAAGCCCCTGATCTTTTAAATTTCAAGATTTACCCTTAAAATTAAATTAAAAATAAATAGGTTAAAATTGGGTTACAACAACTTAAATGAAAAGAAGACAAATCAACAGTAGTAGTAGCAGTAGTGGGAACTGACACTTTTAACTCATCCAAAATGTATAATCCATTCTCCCTATGGCCTGTCCCAATCACCTTTTGAGATTGCAGATCTTGTACACAACAAAAAAAAAAGGAAAAAATGACTATATAATCACCATAATCATATAATTAACCAACAAAAGTAAGATTCAATTTGAAATTCAAAATAAGATAAATATTAGGAAGAGACAAGTGAGGTGTGACAATAGAACCAACACCTACTAAAGGCATGGGAGTGTTATCAGCAGTCATAACATAAATGGAGGGTGAAAGGGAAACAGAGGTAAAAGATGAAGAGTCTGGAGACATATGATGTGAAACACCAAAATCCAAAACCCATTCAGAATATAACATACCTGAGGAACTATAAGGCAACTAACTTATGGAAGAAGAAGTTGACATTGCTTGTGGCTGCAAGGAGAGAAACTTCTGAAAGTGCTCAACTAAAGTACGATGATCAATAATAGAGCCTGAGGAAGCTACTGATATGGTATTATGGTGTGGTGGTTTATAACCCTAAGGTGGTTTATGAGCATTAGATTATGAGTGACTGTTAGGTTTCCAAGCTTGATTTTGTTGTCTCAACTTAAGACATTAAGTCTTCCAATTACCTTTCTGCTTACAGAAATTGTACTCGTTGAAGCCAACCCTTGTATAAGGCTTATGGTGGTGATTGGAGAACTATTTAGAGGGTACTACTAGTGCAAAAGGATTGAAAGCAGAAATAATACCCTTTTCAGAATACTATTGAAGACGCATTTCTTCAGCCAATAACTCACTAACAACTAAGTCAATAGAAGAAAGTGGAAAGCGATGCAATAATGAACCTTTAAGTCTTTTGAAATCACTGCGAAGTGTTGTTAAATATTGTATCAATCATTGCTACTCTCTACTTTTAATATAAGCACCATATGCATTTAGTTCTGTCGATTCTGTGAAAGACAATTGATCCCAAAGATCTGTCATGGAATAATATAACTCTTGAATACTCATATTCTTTTGATGAAGAGCTCGTTTTTCATTCTATAACTGATAATGCATTACAAAATTTGATTGTGTGAATAACCTTTGTAGATAATCTCAAACCTCTTTTGTTATCTCATACTTCGTCAACTGTGTACTTATGGAATGCTCAATAAAATTGTTGATCCAAGTAATGATTTTTGCATTGTTTGCTTCTCATACATCTATCAAAGCAACATCCCCTTCCTCAGTATTTTTAGGCACTATATAGGTTCCATTAACATATCCCCACATCTTTTTACCCTTTAAAAAATTTCTCATTACATAGCTCCAATACGAATAGTTCTTCTCATCCAACCTTACACTCACAGGCCGAAGCGAATCATCTTTTTCAGCAACCATAATCAACAATCATAGAGAACCAGAATGCAAAAGCAGCGGAAAAAAAAATACCAAATTGCAAAAACTGAATAGAGATTGTAGAAACTAAACAAATATCTTCTTGAAGTTATATGATTACTCCAAAACACAAAATAAATTTGCAGAAATTGAACGCAGATACCAAATTGCAGAAACTAAAGGGAAGACGAAATACTAAAATAATTACAAAAATTAAACACAAATATCAAATTGCAGAAGCTGAAGGAAAGATGAAATACAAAATTTTGCAGAAGTGGAAGACAAAATATCACTTCAAATTTTCTTTTACAGAAGTTGGATCCGTAAAAGTTATGTTTGAGATTAAGTCTCGTTCTATAAAACCAGCTCTAATACCATATTAAAATAATTAAGACAAAACACAAAAAGAAGGATAAAATTCTCAATATTTTGTTTATTATGAGTGCTTAGGGTTAACTTAAATACAAAAAAATTATATATAAGTTAAACTGAAAATATTTTTCTACCCTTAATAAATAAGACTAAAAAAAGATTATTTAACAGAAACTACCACATATTTGGATTTTGAAAGATTCGTATCTGTTGATTTGTAAAGCTCAAGGTTACTTGTCTTGATCAAAATTTGTTTTTCTTACAAAGAGGATTCTTCGTTTACTTCAGAGAATGCACACACTAATTGCTGGAGCAACTTTTGGGTTTCCAAAGGCAGAACCTTTAATTTGTTTATTTCAAGTTGGGAGATTTTATCTTCATCTGAAACCATTTGAGCCCATGATCTGGACTTTTGTTTCTACTCTTTTAGAATGTAAAGGCATGATGCCTTTTCCTTTGTCTTTGTCTTCCTATTTAGATGGCATTGGGTCGTCTTCCCTGCAACAAATTCTCTTCTAAGGCATTCTAGCGGGGAATTTGAATTTTCTTTGATACATTCAATATCAGAATCTTTGTAAAGGCTTGCAAGTATGGCTGAGATTAAGGTAGAAGTATAAAATATAATTAAGACTTTCAAGAAATCTTTGTAATTGTTAAGGCTTGCTATGAAGGATTTGATATGGGGACTTATCACCAAATTGGATTGACTTCCTATGTGAAAAATTGTTAAGGAATCCAACTCCTGTTTAACTTAGCTTTTTAGTAATGGGTTTTTTATTATAATTATTATTCATTTTATAAAAAAATAACATAATATATATCATTCTTCCTAACTTTAGTTATGAAATTTTAGAAATAATATTTTAATATAATATGAATATTTATAATTGTAACTTCTTTATAATTTTATTTATAAAGTATTTATGTTTTAAAAATTTTATATTTACTCTAGTTTCATTAATCAAACTTAAATAATTATTATTATAAATAAAAAAATATATTTTTACATAAATAAAGTCAATATTACATATAATCACTCCATTAACTACAGGATATATATACTAGCAATAATAAGTATTGATTAATGAGTAACTAACTATTCATACCAGGAAACACTAACTATAAAAAGTACTTTGGTGACTTTTTAGTTTTAATCTGTTTCTTATTCATGATTTTTCATGATAAAAAATTTGTGGTTCGTGGCATCAGCTTTTACTAATTGGATAAAGATCCTGGGCTGATGAAGAGGAAGAAGCAGTCCATGGTCCCTCCGATGACTTCACGAGGGACTGAGTTTCAGTTAAACTTCCATTGACAGAAGGTTGAGCAAACTTATTATGTAAGGACGTAGAAAACCCTGATGGATCACCCAATGTGCTTGGAACCATGACTAGTTCCTCGACATCAGTTTTTCCTTCAAGCATGCTCACTACCGTAGACATTGTAGGTCTAAGTGCTGGAGACTGATTTGTGCATAGCAGGGCTACATTGATCATTCTAACCACTTCTTTCTTGTTGAATTCAGACCCCAATCTTGGATCAACCATCTCCATTATGTCCCCATTTTTTTGTAAATATAGAACCTGAAATAACAAAAAACAATTAGATATATACCTGACCAAGAGTAAACATGAACAGACAATTAAGAGACTAAATGGGCATAACTTACCCTATCTAGAAGGCATACAAAATTTTCATCCCTCCTAAATTTGACGTTGTTCATCCCAGAAACAATTTCCAATGCTACAACACCAAAGCTGTATACATCTGCCTTGTAAGTTAAGTAACCATATAATGCATATTCCGGTGCCATGTATCCCCTGCACAGAAGAATAAATCAGGGACATTTTTCTAGTTTGCTTCTCTAAAACATGTAAAAAATGCTAAATGTCTATTGTTTGTTTTTGTTTTTGATAGGATTTCGAACCCTGGATGATAATATGAATAGTATATTCATTTAGCATTATATGGTTACTAGATAGGGCATAACTTACCCTATCTAGTAACCATATAATGCATATTCACTAGAACCTCTCCAAGGGTTAGTCTTAGAGGAACACAACCATAGATGGGAAACCCTGATCCATGAGAACCCTGTGGTGTGTGATTTGAACCCTAGATGCCTGCCTACCACATATTTTGAAGCTAACCCCTTCCATCGGCACTTGAGCCCAGTTACAGCATCATACTGTTTAAGACTTAAAGCTATCTTAGATAAATGACAATACTTGTGTGTTTTCCTTACAGTTTGTTAATGTCATCGTTTCAGGATTTTTCATGTGTTAATATCAGAAACTCACATTGTTCCAGCAACTCTGGTGTCAATGTGGGTGTTGTCCTCGTCATCAAGCTTGGCCATTCCAAAATCAGATATCTTGGCGTTCATGTCCTTGTCAAGAAGGATATTGGTACCTTTTATGTCTCTATGAACAATTTTGAGTGTCGACTCCTCATGCAGGAAAACCAGACCTTTCGCTATACTTACACATATCCTCTGCCTTGTACGCCAGTCTAGCTTCGTTGCCTTTATTTCCTTTGTCCCTGTAATCATCATGCATTACCCAACCCATCAATTTCTTCTTCACTAATTCTATTTATATGCCATTAGAAGAACTTGTTTTCTTTCCCATTACTTTATATAAGATACTATGGGGAAGTGATCAGAGGCCTACCGAACAAAACATGCGCAAGGCTATTGTTTTCCATGTACTCATATACCAGCAACAATTGCTTCCCCTCAATGCAACATCCATACAATCTAACAAGATTTGGGTGTTGCAAAGCAGAAATCATGCCTATTTCGTTCACAAACTCCCGATTGCCCTGTTTTGATTTCGCTGAAAGCTGCTTAACCGCAATCTGAGTGCCATCTGATAGTACTCCCTGCAACGAGAATAATTTTAGACAAAGAAAATAAGTTGCTGATTTGATAAGAGAAAAGAAATAATATAGTGAATAAATAGCTAGAAGAAAACAAAAATCTGTACTATACTTTGTAGACGCAGCCAAAACCACCTTCTCCAAGTTTGTTTGCTGGATCAAAGTCATTCGTTGCAGCTTTGATTTGTCTGAAGGTGAAGATACCAGTTAGCAGATCTAACCCAACAAGGTCTGCCCAAGGAACAAAGAGATATGTATAAATTAGACGTTCTTCATGAATGATTCATCAAAGGATGAACACAGATGGTTTTAGCTGTCCTCCAAGTAAACAGCATTGAGATTGATAATTCCCATTGAAAAAAACATTGTTAGAGAGTAATATAAAACGATTCCTTTAGGTTCGCCAAGCAGTTTAATCTTTGGATTGAGATTATTCTTTGACAAATGTATGCATTCATGGATAGACATACAGCAAATAAGATGCAGAAAATTGCTTATTGCGGTGTTATTTTAGTGACTGGATTCCTGACTAGAATTCGCAAAATCAAACAAATGTATCAACTGTACCTCGATCCCTCGATTTCCTTCCACCCAAATAACCTTTCCACCAAAGAGTGGAAAGAAGTATGAGAATGAGGAATGATGACAAAACCACAGCTCCAGCGACAATGAATCTCTTCCTCCTGCCTTTATCAGGTGGCTTGAAGTCTAGGCAGAAATAGAATTGCAGCAAGAGCAAGTATTGTCAGATCACAGTACTAATTATTCCTTCATTACTATGTCATTCCATTATATGTCAACCTACCAGATTCCACATCAATGGCTGATATTAGAGGACCATATATTCCTTTTTTGGGAGACATTGTTGTTCCTTTCCCAGCCCAATGAAGGCGGATCTCTAAAGCTCCATTGGTTACAGGTGCTGTATAATTATGAATGTATACCTTATCCACCCCTCCCACTGCCTTCACTATATCAAAATCCTTCAGCACAACAATGTCCTGCGAGAATAATTCTTCAATTAAGTTGTCACCTATTGCATAAGGAATGAATCTATGATCTTTTAATTAATGGATACCTGAATATAAACATCAAATATCCGTCTTCCTAGACTGTAGTAGGATCTGTTATCCCTGATTACTATCTCTGCAAAGTGCAGCTTGATTTTGTAATTCCCATTTACCAGACAGGGAACGTGGTATGTGAGAGACAAAGGAGTGAGGCGTGCATTTGTGTACAATGCAGAGTTGTCCATTCTGAGCATGGACTTGTTTTGTGCTATGTAGTTATCCAATGAAGCAGGAACATCCCAGATATGTCCTGTGTTACTTGTTTGCCAGTCCTCTCTTTTGGACGCATATTTTGCTGCACCTCCTGGCTCATTATCTGCTTCGTAGATGGTGTTTCCAATGGTGGCTTCTGGTCCCCCACAATTTATGTGCACTGAATATCGCTCTATTCATGGAAATAAAAATGGTCATGGTCACTGATATGATTAAACAAATTATAACACAAGAAATGTTAGGATCAGACCGTATTCTAAATTGGAGCAAACAGAACAGAAACAATTAAGATTTTGTGATGCAGGAGCATCCTTTTCCTCCTAGTGTGGTGGAAATCATGGTGGGACCCACGATGTAAATGCCCACATAATAGGACCTTTATATTTATTATCTAGTGAATATAGGAATAAGTTTGTCCGTTAACATTTGTCTAGGCTTTTGGGATCAACTGGTTGTTTATTCCTACACCAGTTGAATTCGATTTCTTTCCAGAGGAGGTTGATGCAGAGCATCATCTTCCTCTTGGGATGGAAATCCTAGTGGTCGGATGCATGATGGGGTAGCCACACGCAAAAGGACCATTGAGTTTATGACTGAGATGCTATGATCCAACGAATATAGAAATAAATATATAGTCTGGGCTGACAGGTTGTTCCTGCATCATTTTTCTGTCTACTTCCAGCTGAAATGTAAAAGCGGATAGCTTTACAAATTTAAGAGTACCTTCAGAACAAGCACTCAGGCACTCAACAGGTTTCCTGGAAATATTGGCCAGATAGAATCATCAGTTTATTTAAAAGAAATGACAGAGAAGAAGAAAATAAAATGTAAAAGAAATGACAGAGGAGAAGAAAATAAAATGATCTATGTTTTAGATATTTATCAAAGTAGAAGCTTACGAATAGTTCCCTCCCCAAGTACTTTTGAACAGATTTCTGGCAAGACATGAAGAGTTAAGTTTTGTAGGTTATGAAGTGAAGGGTGATGTAAAAAGAAGCAGACTTTCAAAATCAAAGGCAAGGCAAGGAAAATGAAATCAATCTTACAGTGTTTCTCTACATTTTGCTTCCGAAGTAAAATTGTTGTAAGAAAGATCGATTTCGCTGCACACAAAGATAGCTTCCTTAGACATTCAGCCAGTATTTCTGAATTTTTAACAAAATTGCATGCACATGTTACCTTTGGGTTGCTATCTCAATGCAGAAGAGATGAATAGACAGAAGAGATGAAGACAGTTGGGAGAGAAAGGACATGTCCTCACCTCACGTCTTTTCTGATTTTAACAGATAAAAACTCAATCCAAAACTATACAAATTTATTTTTATATCTTCATCTTCGTCACTGTAACCAAACACATTTTTGTCCCTACTGTATTTGTCCTTTCTATTCAAGGACAATAACTAAATGAAACCTTGGAGATAGTTTGATCATTCATGCACAGCTGTACTGAAAACTATCTGGAAACTGGGAAGGATAATCTGATTTCCAGCTTCTCATCAGTATAGCTCTTCAAAGACTAGGACATATTATTAAACCTACAGATACGCATCTCTTATAGGATCAGGGAAACCTGAAGTTCATGATTAAGCTTTTGGGTTGACAATGTTCAGATAAAGGCAAACTGAAGTTGATCATTTCTGTCTTTCAGGGGAGTTAATGAATAAATTATCAAATAATTCTAATTGAGTAAAAGGAAAATATATTACAAACAAAACTCTCAAAAATCATAATTTATATACAGAAATTAAGAAAAAACTAACATACTAGCGAGTATCTCTTTTGTCGATCCAATCTGGGATGGGCCCTGTAAGCATGTTCCTTGTAAGATACCTATGCAGAAAGTAAAAATTGTCATTCGGTTGAACATTTGTCTAAGGCTATCATTGTAAAAGACTGTCTAGAGGACAAGTTTATCATCATAATGGCTGTACTCTACCATGAGAATAACTTGAAAAAAGGATTGAGCTATCGGATCAGCTCTGGTCAACATTTTTATTTAAAAAAATTAATTTTGTTCCATTCTTTTCACAAGATATTGACCCGATCAGGCTTGGACAGGGTTTGGCCAGGTTGAATAGGTTTGACAGTCTTGTATGGTTCAACTAGAATCTTGGCCCTGTCATGCTCCGAGTCCTGGATTTTCTTGGACTAGTTGTCTGACTGGTTTAGGTTTAATAATTATGCTTTCATATGGCAAACATTAATTTCAGAAGGTAATATAATATAGTACACTTACATTTTCTCCAAGCTTTTCAGGCCATCATAATTTGTTGGAAGTGAACCATTTAATCTGTTGAAACTGAGATCCCTGTTTTCGAAAAGAAGGTAAAAAAAATAAATTAAAGACCAAAACTGAGATCCCTGGTTCATAATGCATTTTGAAAGTTATTTATAAATAATAATCCCTGGTTCTTATTTTTAGATGCACATTAAAAATTTAATTACAACATCACTAATATTATCGACTTCATTAAAAGATACCAACAATAACCCTTATGTGTCACACTTGCTGTTAAAAACAAGTGAATCACCCACCACTTTTAAGTGATAAGTGTGGCACATTTGGGTTATTGTTGATAACCTATATTAGTATTATTGAATTTGTCTTGTTGAGATAATAGTATATATAATATTAATAGTATATATAATATTAATCGAAGATTCAATATGTCTCATAAGCCTTTTTATTTTTTCTCTCTCTCCTCACATGCAGCTTATTTGATATATTTTTTATATATGTCTCGTTTCTAATAATAATAAGTTAGAAAATATGTTATTTCATCAAATATTTTTAAAATTATGTAATTTTTCCAATATATTTTAAAAATACATGCTAATAAAAAAATAGCCCATATAAACATTGTACATAAATCAACTGCAAAATCATGTAATTGAATTCCAGGAAAACAAGGAAAACATTTAGTCAAATGTTGCCATGTTGTTCATAAATAAACAAATAAATTTCAACCTGATCATCTCAGCTATTATTGTATTGTCATATAAGTAATATCAAATCTTGATCTCTTTGAGACATAAAACCTGTAAAAAAAACTATTCCTAATTTTATTTTATTTTATAAAAATAAATTTTATTTTATATTGTATCTATCTAAATCAAACATACTAGAATTAAAAAAAATTAGTGTTTCTTAGTAAATTTGTTAAAAAAAAATCTTATTGTTTAAAAATAAAGGAACAAATAATCTACTAACTCATATACATGTAATAAATTTTATATTTTTAATACATATTTAACTGTTCTTAAATTTTAAAATAATTTTTATAAATTATACAACGTGTCTTCATAATGCAACCTTTCTTTTTCGTTTATGAACCCATATGACAATGATTTTCATTCCTTGATCTTTCATGTAGGATGGCTAACTTCCATTGTTTATAACATGAACTTGCAAGATGAAATATCAACAATATATAAGCATATAAATATGAAAGTAACTTGCACTCCTCAATCTAAAATCAGCAGCTCTAAGTTTCCATGAGATTCACGCTTCAATCTTCATGTAGATGAATGACAGAATGGATGATATACAAGGGATAGAGTAAATTACAAAATTTTCAGCTTTGCCATTCTTGTCAAATATATGGGAAAATGTCCTGACAAGTTGCAGTTGCTCAACATCCTGCAATATACATTAATTTCATGTAAGCTAAATATATACTGTTGCAGTTGCTCAACATACATTAATTTCATGTAAGCTAAATATATACTGTGTTGTAAATTAAATTGATCCTGGTATGAGAGTATCAGCTGCAAGAATAACTCACAGATACTTAATGCCTGCTATAGCTTCTAGGTTGGGAAACTCTGAACCATCTCCAAGTAAGTTACTTATTTTTCTGCTCAATAGTAGGCAACATAAAAATGTGAGATGTTCAGGATTAAAGTTGTACCTGATACCATAAACTTAAAACAACTATCTTACAGATCAGTTAGATTAGTCAAGAGAGAGATGCTTGAAGGAATGGGTCCAGTGAAACCACCAGCTTGGATCTCTCTGTTAATACAAAATTAAAGGGGGATTAGGGTTCTGCTTCAGTGATGAGATTCGGAGCTTGTGGTAGAAACTAGAACATACAATGTATCAAGTTGTTTCCAGCTCTGAATAAAATCAGGTATTCTTCCAGTGAAGTTATTGCTGCTAAGCCTTCTGCATTCGCCGAACGGAAAACACAGAATCATGAAACTTGGAGACTAAAGAAATGCATCTGTAATATCAAATACTGCAACTAATGAGTATGATACACAATAACTATGTGAAATGAGAACCTACAGTTCCTTCAATCCGGTAAGATTAGTGAGAGCCTGGGGTAACTCTCCAGTGAGATTATTGGCACTGAGAGTTCTGCAATCACAAAAGCAGAAAAACACTTAGCATTCAATAATCAGTTAGGACTTAATTTCTAATACAAAAGCTTGAATGAACTGACAGATTCTCCAGGTTAACCAAGCCTCCAAGCTCAGGGGGAACAGTTCCAGAAAACATATTGTTCTGAACGTTCCTGCATAAATGCCAACTCTCAGGATTACTCCTGACTAAACAATTGAACAAATTTAAATATAAAATTAAAAGACAAGAAATTGACTAGTAGAAAAATGCATACAATGATCTAAGTGTGGTAATATTTCCCAGATAGCTAGGGATTTTTCCTGTCAAGTGATTCACGCCGATAGACCTGTTGTTTGTACAATCTATTAATTATGAGTAAGCAATTCCTTGGCTAGAAAACATGCATGCAGCATTTTCTTACAATGTTTCCAGCTTGGTATTAGCCCATTCAGATGGTATATTGCCACTCAGGTAGTTGGCCCAGAGATCTCTGCAGCGCAGATAGAGTTCTAATAAAATCGAATCATACGATGCAAATTCACGGTACTCAATCTGTAGAAATGTAGTAATTTGAAGCACTGCTTACAGATGTTTGAGTTGTGGTAGTTTCTCGATAGCTTTTGGGAGACTGCCATCAAGATCTTGCCTTTTGAGATATCTGCATTGCAAGAACACATGGACCCATCAATTCCTCAATACAAGGTAAGAATTCAAAACTTTCAACCATTGCAAATCAACAATCATATGTCAAGAAAATATAAGGCATAACTACAACAGCCAATGGAATAGAAAACCAAATTTTTGACTTAGTTTGAAAGATTTGTATCATTTTCTAAATACACATCTAAAGTGGACATCTTGAAATTCAAGATTTACATAACTTTATATTTAATTTAATCAAATAGAATAAAAAAATAATAAGATTTAAACTCATTATTACTTACTTGGTTAATAAATCAGTACAACTATATTAAATAACTATTTTAACTTAAAAATTAAAAACATGAGATCTTAAAATATAATTTATATTATTTTTTTATCAAACTCTTTTCTTCAAACTCTTAAGCCTAAACTTCTGACAAATGCTCAATTTTCTTTGCCGGAGATCCTTTCTTTCTTATTCACGACATTTTCAGCATGATTAAGTTTTCCTTGAGATCCTTATCATACTTGTTTTTAGATAATATTACTGCTAATGAATTTATCCGAATTTCTTAATATAAAATTCAACTATCGAATTGGGGTTTCTGAAGAGACTTTATACACCACAACTATTCCTCCATTCCCTGAACTGGCCCCATCAGAATCCTTCAGACCTCAAAATAAAATTGAAAATAAATGCATGGAGTGGTAAGTGAAGAGATATACATTGCAATAACGCGGCACACACCCCCAGGAAATGAGCAGTTGCAAACAACTTTATTGTCAGCATCTGGCTTTGGAGGTAAAATTGTATCATTGCACAGTTTCATATTGCGATTCCAGCCTTTTTTGCCCAGTTGTGTTGCTACTTCAAGTAGAGCTTCCACTGCATAAATCAAAATTAAATCTCAACTTCTAATTCTGGGATGATTAGCTGGTGGCTTCTACAATGCCTTGCCAAGAAATGTTTGCAAAAAACACAGAATTCTGTAAAAAAATCAATGCATGATGCCATTACTAACATGGTTACAGAATCCGGCAATACAATCAAATTTGATGACTGCATTATCGAAGAGTATGATGCAGTGAGGATTTTGCAGATAAAAAATCTCCTGCTAGAAGATGGCATTCATGTGTATGTCTTCCTCTAAACATGAAAGAATCTGCCCATCTGAACCAAATTAAAAATATATATATGTACCTTCATCAGGAGCAAGGCTCCCAACTTGGGCCTCCAAGTTAATTGCTCCCATGCAAAACATTAGTAGCATAAGCATAAGTAAGCTAGATGTGACTCTCAAAATATCAGAGAGTGCAGTAGCCATCTTCCTTAGTCTGCAATCCACCTTAAGAGTTAGTAGGCTGCCTCGAGAGAGCTTTATGCATCATTATAGTTGACCTTTCAGGATGTGGGGTCATTCTTACGTTGTCCTATATATATATATATATAGTTGACCTTTAAGGATGATGTGGGTCTTTCTTACGTTGTCTTTTATATATATATATATATATATATATATACACGCCCACACTTAAAGTATACCATCGTCTGTACGAGACCACTTGTGCCCTTCCATTTTATCTCTTAGTCAACGGGAAGATTAGTAAGTCAAAAAATAATAATAAATATCATTGGGAAATTGGAGAGGAAGTATCCGACTAAAGATTTTACGTGCTCATATTCATTTGCGTGTGAAATGGAGAAAAGGTAGGCTATACAATTCCTTGAATCCACAAAACCATCAAAGAGAGACTCATTGTATATAAAGATTTCATATACCATGCAGCCTCCCTCGTCGTTTGTTAAAAAGATGGTATATCAACGTTTTATTAGATAATATTTAATTATTATATAATGGTAATACAAACAATAACAATAAAACTAAAAATATATTTAGTTAAAAAAAAGCCACATAAAAATAAACTTGTCTCTAATATAATTTTACAATGAATTTTTATATTTTTAAAATAGAAAATACAAAGAAAAAATAACATATTTTCAGAAACAATATTTTTTATTTTTAAAAAATAATATATTTATGAATCCAATTGCATTGAATAATTTCTCAAAATGAAATATCTTAAAGAATATCATTTCGAAGTTGGATTCCTAGTCTCTTCTGGGTGGCTCTATGAGATCCGTGTGTTTTCTTATGCTTTTAATATGCTGAGATGAAAATTTAGCGCGTTGGTTTCTAGTCCTCCACAATATTTGACCAAAATATTGAAAGACTAGGGAATTGAAACTAGCTCTCATATCAATGTAAAAAAAATAAAATAGAAATTTATTTGTATTTTTTATATTGAATCTAGCTCTAATATCAATGTAAAAACTAAAATAGAAATTTGTATGTATTTTTTATACTGCGAGAGTTGTTATAATTACGCTATCTAATTTATTATAAAGAGTCTAAATGTAAAACAATAAAATCTAAAAATAATTATAGAAAAATTGCATCAAATAAAATATATTCTCTTTGAATCAACATATATTTCCTAACACATAGAGCATTCTCCATATCATTCAAGCAACAGCAAACACATCGTGAAATTGATGGAAAGACTATTAAAACCATTCAAAGGTAGCAAGGATTTTATTGAAATTGTTGAAGGACTAAATTGTGACTATTCTCATTGTTCAGGAGCAAATGTTTAATAATAAAAATAATTGACTTAATAACCTCCGCGCAAATCCAAACTTTTTCTTTTCTTTTCATACCCTATAGATCACGACTATAGTTGACATAACTCATGTGACCGTTGGGGATCAAAGAATTTACATGAATCTAATGCTTGACTGTTCTAGCTCTTTTCTGCGATTTTAAGAACTCCGTGGACAATATAATTTACATCAAATTGTTTCAAATTTTTAATAAAACATGAATGCAGAATTTTCTTACAATGTTTCCAGCTTGGTATTAGCCCATTCAGATGGTATATTGCCACTCAGGTAGTTGGCCCAGAGATCTCTGCAGCGCAGATAGAGTTCTAATAAAATCGAATCATACGATGCAAATTCACGGTACTCAATCTGTAGAAATGTAGTAATTTGAAGCACTGCTTACAGATGTTTGAGTTGTGGTAGTTTCTCGATAGCTTTTGGGAGACTGCCATCAAGATCTTGCCTTTTGAGATATCTGCATTGCAAGAACACATGGACCCATCAACTCCTCAATACAAGGTAAGAATTCAAAACTTTCAACCATTGCAAATCAACAATCATATGTCAAGAAAATATAAGGCATAACTACAACAGCCAATGGAATAGAAAACCAAATTTTTGACTTAGTTTGAAAGATTTGTATCATTTTCTAAATACACATCTAAAGTGGACATCTTGAAATTCAAGATTTACATAACTTTATATTTAATTTTAATCAAATAGAATAAAAAAATAATAAGATTTAAACTCATCATTACTTACTTGGTTAATAAATCAGTACAACTATATTAAATAACTATTTTAACTTAAAAATTAAAAACATGAGATCTTAAAATATAATTTATATTATGTTTTATCAAACTCTTTTCTTCCAAAATATAATTTATATTATTTTTTTATCAAACTCTTTTCTTCAAACTCTTAAGCCTAAACTTCTGACAAATGCTCAATTTTCTTTGCCGGAGATCCTTTCTTTCTTATTCACGACATTTTCAGCATGATTAAGTTTTCCTTGAGATCCTTATCATACTTGTTTTTAGATAATATTACTGCTAATGAATTTATCCGAATTTCTTAATATAAAATTCAACTATCGAATTGGGGTTTCTGAAGAGACTTTATACACCACAACTATTCCTCCATTCCCTGAACTGGCCCCATCAGAATCCTTCAGACCTCAAAATAAAATTGAAAATAAATGCATGGAGTGGTAAGTGAAGAGATATACATTGCAATAACGCGGCACACACCCCCAGGAAATGAGCAGTTGCAAACAACTTTATTGTCAGCATCTGGCTTGAGAGGTAAATTTGTATCATTGCACAGTTTCATATTGCGATTCCAGCCTTTTTTGCCCAGTTGTGTTGCTACTTCAAGTAGAGCTTCCACTGCATAAATCAAAATTAAATCTCAACTTCTAATTCTGGGATGATTAGCTGGTGGCTTCTACAATGCCTTGCCAAGAAATGTTTGCAAAAAACACAGAATTCTGTAAAAAAATCAATGCATGATGCCATTACTAACATGGTTACAGAATCCGGCAATACAATCAAATTTGATGACTGCATTATCGAAGAGTATGATGCAGTGAGGATTTTGCAGATAAAAAATCTCCTGCTAGAAGATGGCATTCATGTGTATGTCTTCCTCTAAACATGAAAGAATCTGCCCATCTGAACCAAATAAAAATATGTATATGTACCTTCATCAGGAGCAAGGCTCCCAACTTGGGCCTCCAAGTTAATTGCTCCCATGCAAAACATTAGTAGCATAAGCATAAGTAAGCTAGATGTGACTCTCAAAATATCAGAGAGTGCAGTAGCCATCTTCCTTAGTCTGCAATCCACCTTAAGAGTTAGTAGGCTGCCTCGAGAGAGCTTTATGCATCATTATAGTTGACCTTTCAGTATGATGTGGGGTCATTCTTACGTTGTCCTATATATATATATATACATAAATATATATAGTTGACCTTTAAGGATGATGTGGGGTCTTTCTTAGGTTGTCTTTTATATATATATATATAATACACGCCCACACTTAAAGTATACCATCGTCTGTACGAGACCACTTGTGCCCTTCCATTTTATCTCTTAGTCAACGGGAAGATTAGTAAGTCAAAAAATAATAATAAATATCATTGGGAAATTGGAGAGGAAGTATCCGACTAAAGATTTTACGTGCTCATATTCATTTGCGTGTGAAATGGAGAAAAGGTAGGCTATACAATTCCTTGAATCCACAAAACCATCAAAGAGAGACTCATTGTATATAAAGATTTCATATTCCATGCAGCCTCCCTCGTCGTTTGTTAAAAAGATGGTATATCAACGTTTTATTAGATAATATTTAATTATTATATAATGGTAATACAAACAATAACAATAAAACTAAAAATATATTTAGTTAAAAAAAAGCCACATAAAAATAAACTTGTCTCTAATATAATTTTACAATGAATTTTTATATTTTTAAAATAGAAAATACAAAGAAAAAATAACATATTTTCAGAAACAATATTTTTTATTTTTAAAAAATAATATATTTATGAATCCAATTGCATTGAATAATTTCTCAAAATGAAATATCTTAAAGAATATCATTTCGAAGTTGGATTCCTAGTCTCTTCTGGGTGGCTCTATGAGATCCGTGTGTTTTCTTATGCTTTTAATATGCTGAGATGAAAATTTAGCGCGTTGGTTTCTAGTCCTCCACAATATTTGACCAAAATATTGAAAGACTAGGGAATTGAAACTAGCTCTCATATCAATGTAAAAAAAATAAAATAGAAATTTATTTGTATTTTTTATATTGAATCTAGCTCTAATATCAATGTAAAAACTAAAATAGAAATTTGTATGTATTTTTTATACTGCGAGAGTTGTTATAATTACGCTATCTAATTTATTATAAAGAGTCTAAATGTAAAACAATAAAATCTAAAAATAATTATAGAAAAATTGCATCAAATAAAATATATTCTCTTTGAATCAACATATATTTCCTAACACATAGAGCATTCTCCATATCATTCAAGCAACAGCAAACACATCGTGAAATTGATGGAAAGACTATTAAAACCATTCAAAGGTAGCAAGGATTTTATTGAAATTGTTGAAGGACTAAATTGTGACTATTCTCATTGTTCAGGAGCAAATGTTTAATAATAAAAATAATTGACTTAATAACCTCCGCGCAAATCCAAACTTTTTCTTTTCTTTTCATACCCTATAGATCACGACTATAGTTGACATAACTCATGTGACCGTTGGGGATCAAAGAATTTACATGAATCTAATGCTTGACTGTTCTAGCTCTTTTCTGCGATTTTAAGAACTCCATGGACATTATAATTTACATCAAATTGTTTCAAATTTTTAACAAATAAAAAATATTTTGAAATGTAATATTTATTATTGTTACAAATACCCCCTTTTTCTTTTCTTTTAAAATGAGGAGTGAGGTTTCCAATTTTAGTTGTGAAAATAAGAGATCTATAGATCACAACATCATTTTATTATTTTATCCTCCTAGCTCTATCTTCTTCTTGGAATCGTAATTTTTGATTTGTTTTGAAAGAACAAATAACAAATAAAAGTAAAAAGATGTTATTCTAAGCTCCTAAAATAATATTTAATTGGGAAGGTGTTGATATTACGAGTTATTGGTCGAAGTTTGAATAATAAGTCAAGTGCTTAAAGGTTTTTTTTTATTTAGGATGGTGAAAGAAAACAAATAACAAAATTTTAAAAAAATTTATTAAAAACAAACATAATTTAATAAGCTACTAGTATATTGACTTGTGATGCGAGTCAATAACAAATTATTTTTTAAATATAAAACAAATAGAAAAAATATAGATAATATTTTAAGTATTTTGGGTTTGATTGTAAAGTCGAAATCGTTAACCTTGGATCTAATAATCAAATCAAACTCAAATAATATTAGGTCTCGTGAGAATGTTAGAGTTAAAAACATTGGTCTTACTGTAAAGCCGAACTTAATAATTTTTTATATGAAATTGTGATATAAAATATTTTTTAAAAAATAATTTTTACTTAAAAATATATAGTTCAAATAAGTTTTTTTATTTTTAATCGTAATAGCTCAAAATTATAAAAACAAATTACTAAAAAAAGATATTAATATAATGTTGTTTAAGTTAAATACACCTTTAAAATATAAAAACAAACAACTTTTAAAGCAAGTATAACAAAGAAAACATGATTAAGTTTAGTGTATGTGTGTGTGTATAATCCATATTAATTAAAACAAATATGTATTAGTTGAAAAAATATAAAAATTATAAATATAAAAATGTTATTGGTTTTGCTACCAAGCCAAACCCAATATTATTAGATCTAGTTAGATAACTAGACTCAAGATTATTGATAGTCGAATCCAATAATATTGGGTTAACAGCTAAGTCAAACCTGGTGATGCTTTTTAACTAGAAACAAGAAATTCAGTAATATTTTTTAATTAATAAGTAAAAAACAAACAATGCCCTCCTTATGTTACAATATCATCCCAAATATTCTATATAATATGATCTATAATATAATAATAAATCTATGTATACAGTAATTGCACTATGTTTTTCCACACATTTTATTAAAGTATAGTATAATAATAATAATAATATGTATCATGCGTGACAGAAAAAGCCTCTAAAATTATAAAATCAATCTATAAAAGTCCATCAAGCTTCATGAAATAGATTTCATTTGTGAGGTTTGTTTTAGATGGGGTCAAATGCAAGTCCATACTTCTATCGAGAAGCCTCTAAACTGCATATAGTCATGGGTTTATTGTAATGTCCATAATGATTAAACCTGCTTGATATGAAAATTAACATGGAAAACTTAGAATCTGACCCAGGGTTTTTTTAATTAAATATATGATTAAACTAGTTTATCCTCATCAGGTTTTTAGTAATTCAATTAATCAATTTAACTAAATTTAAATTCAACCAGAACTATATATATATATTATAAAGTTCAATTGATTTTATTGTGCTGCCCTGACTTTATAAAAAATCAAAACTACAACGTTTTAATAAAAATATAAAAATAACTCAGGACCTTTTCCATATCAATTCTCTTAGGCATTGGGGGTGCTGATCCTGAACTAGTTCAAGCAAAAGCAAGCAGGGCAACATCGAGTCTATAATGAGAAATTATGTAAAGATTAGATGTGTTTATCTAACCATTTTTTACATTCAAAGTTTTAATTTAATCTTAAAACTAAAATTTTGATGATGGATTATTTTAAAATGAGCCATATCTTGTGGAACTCTCCTTGTTAGCAGAAAAGATCAAGAATAAAAATCAAGATTCGTCAAGAGTATCAAACCAGAAAATGCAAGAAAAAAATTACTTCCAATCACCACATCACAGCCTTTACCCTGAAGTGTCAAGATCTACAGCTAAAATCACACTTTTGACATTACTTCCAAGACCTCAAGGAGTCTCTTCACTCCACTCTTGAGAGTAGAAAGCCAGAAAATGCAAGAAAAAAAATAAAAAATGTGCATAAAACAATCTATGTTGATATATAATCTAACAAATTAATAAATCAATCCTTCCTCATGGAGATATAAAGATGTCAAACAAGCTGAAATGAAAAGAAAAATCGATGTGTGAGAAAACAAGAGAAACAGACTCACAAAAGCAGCAACGAAAGTACCATGGCAACCACCACATCACAGCCTTTACCCTGAAGTGTCAAGATCTATAGCTAAAATCACGCTTTTGACATTACTTCCAAATCTCATCAGTATAGCTCTTCAAAGACTAGGACATATTATTAAACCTACAGACACGCATCTGTTATAGGATCAGGGAAACCTGAAGTTCACGATTAAGCTCTTGGGTTGAGAATGTTACCATAAAGGCGAACTGAAGTTGATGATCATTTCTATCTTTCAGGGAAGAGTTAATGGATAAAATATTCAGTAATTCTAATAGAGTAAAAACAAAATATATTACGAACAAAAATCTCAAAAATCATAATTCATGTACGGAAATTAAGAAAAAACTAACATACTAGCGAGGATTCGCTCCGTGGATCCAATCTGGGATGGGCCATGTAAGCATGTTCCTTGTAAGATACATATGCAGAAAGTAAGAATTGTCATTTGGTTGAACATTTGTCCAAGGCTATCATCGCAAAAGACTCCGGAGGACAAGTTTAACATCATAATTGTTATACTCGACCTTGAGAATAACTTGAAAAAAGGATTGAGCCATCAGGTCAGCTCTGTTCAACATTTTTATTAAAACAAATTAATTTATGTATGGTTCAACTCGAATCTCAATCCTAGTCCGGCTCCGAGTCCTGGATTCTTTAGGTCAACTTGTCTGACCAGTCTAGATTTAATAAGTATGTTTTGTTTTCAAATGGAAAACATTAATTTCAGAAGGTAATATAATATAGTACACTTACATTTTCTCCAAGCTTTGTAGGCCTTCATAATTTTCTGGAAGTGAACCATTTAATCTGTTGAAACTAAGATCCCTGTTTTCGAAAAGAAGAAGAAATGGAGGGTAAAGACAAATGCAACCTAAACTGAGAACCATCATAATGCAACATTTAAAGTTATTTACAAATACTAATTTAGCTGCAATCCAAAATCTGCAGCTCTAAGCATCCATGAGATTCACACTTCAATCTTCATGTAGATGAATGACAGAATGGATGATGTACAAGGGACAGAGTGAATTACAAAATTTTCAGGTGTGCCATTCTGGTCAAATATTCGGGAAAATTTCCTGACAAGTTGCAGTTGCTTAACAGCCTGCAATACACATTAATTTCATGTAAGCTAAATATATATGCTGGGTTGTAAATTAAATATGATCCTGAAATGAGAGTGTCAGCTGCAGGAATAACTCACAGATACTTAATGCCTGCTATAGATTCTAGGTTGGGAAACTCTGAACCATCTCCAAGTAAGTTACTTATTTTTCTGCTCAATATTAGACAGCATAAAAATGTGAGATTGCTGCGAGTTCGTTTCCAGAGGATGATCAGAATATCATAGAAGAAGAGAAGAAATTTAAGAAGAAAGGAAGAAGGATCAGTCATGAGTCCTGCATGGGTTTTTTCCTTACACACAGAAGGAGAACAAGAGAGAGTAGGAGGGAATACTGGATTCTGTTATATTTCTCATTACCTATCTGTTACATTTCTCAGGGTATTTAACATAACCCAATACGTTCTTTTACTTCTATATTTCACCCAGCCCTTACACGTGGCTTCACTAGTTTTATTTAGAAACATCCAGGCTGCCTGAAACGCAACCGTTTAACTAATGTTCAACTTCCTTGTCGCTTCCTCCCAATGCTGTCGTTTATGCTTGATTTGAATTAAATCCCTCTTCTTCTGTGTTAGCCCCAATCTTCTTAGGTTCCAGTCATGACAGAGATGTTCAGGATTGAAGTTGTAACTGAGACCATAAATTTAAAACAAATATCTTACAGATCAGTTAGATTAGTCAAGTGAGAGATGCTTGAAGGAATGGGTCCAGTGAAACCACCAGCTTGGATCTCTCTGTTAATACAAAATTAAAGGGGGATTAGGGTTCTGCTTCAGTGATGAGATTCGGAGCTTGTGGTAGAAACTAGCACATACAATGTATCAAGTTGTTTCCAGCTCTGAATAAAATCAGGTATTCTTCCAGTGAAGTTATTGCTGCTAAGCCTTCTGCATTCGCCGAACGGAAAACACAGAATCATGAAACTTGGAGACTAAAGAGATGCATCTGTAATATCAAATACTGCAACCAATGAGCATGATACACAATAACCATGTGAAATGAGAACCTACAGTTCCTTCAATCCGGTAAGATTAGTGAGAGCCTGGGGTAACTCTCCAGTGAGATTATTGGCACTGAGAGTTCTGCAATCACAAAAG
>NW_011500003.1:436512-449614 GCF_000495115.2 Populus euphratica
ACAAATATCTTACAGATCAGTTAGATTAGTCAAGTGAGAGATGCTTGAAGGAATGGGTCCAGTGAAACCACCAGCTTGGATCTCTCTGTTAATACAAAATTAAAGGGGGATTAGGGTTCTGCTTCAGTGATGAGATTCGGAGCTTGTGGTAGAAACTAGCACATACAATGTATCAAGTTGTTTCCAGCTCTGAATAAAATCATGTATTCTTCCAGTGAAGTTATTGCTGCTAAGCCTTCTGCATTCGCCGAACGGAAAACACAGAATCATGAAACTTGGAGAGTAAAGAGATGCATCTGTAATATCAAATACTGCAACCAATGAGTATGATACACAATAACCATGTGAAATGAGAACCTACAGTTCCTTCAATCCGGTCAGCTTAGTGAGAGCCTGGGGTGACTCTCCAGTGAGATAATTGGCACTGAGAATTCTGCAATCACAAAAGGAGAAAAACATTCAATAATCAGTTGGGACTTAATTTCTACACAAAAGGTTGAATGAACTGACAAGTTTGATATTTATACAATAATATATATATTGAATGATATTAAAAAAATGATAATATATTAGATAGATGCTAATTAATCTTTGAATAGATCCTAATTAATCTAACATTAATCTCACAAGTTTCTAATTGGGATTATAAAATCATGTTAATCCTATAAAAAAATCAAAATAATTTATGAAAGTCAATGATTAATGAACTCAATCTTAAAAAACCAAATATATATAAAAAAACAAAACTACTTAAATCAACCACGATCAATCTCCAAACTCATAACTCGAATTATGAGATTGAAATAACTTAAAATAAGTTTTTTAAGAAAATATAAAGCCTAATTTTTAATCAATCAAATATAAAAAATTGAAATTAAAAAAAAATCAATTAAAAAATAACAACAAAAACCAAAATTAACCTAAGCTAACCTATTAAACTTGTAATTTGGGATATGAGACAACAAAAATTTATAAAAATAAAAACAATATTACAAAACTCTATTTTTAATAAATTCAATGTTAAAAGTTGAAATCGATGAAAAAAACCAAATTATTTAGACAAAAATCAAATTACAAAAAATTACAAAACTCGACTATCAAAAAACATAATGGTGCAAGAGAAAATTGAAAAAAAATCATTTATTGAAGGGTAAAATTAAAAAAATAACCAAAATGAATCGAGTCAGCCCAGATTTACCTGTTAAACTCGCGATCTAGGTGATAAAATCGAGATAACCACGTAGAAATTAAATAAAAAAATAACTAAATCCAATTAAAAAATATTAAATTACAAAAGAACAAAAAAAATTTAGAAAAACATATTTAGATTAATTTGTTAAACTTGCTACTTGAATCATAAAATTAAAATAAATTTATAAAAAATAAATAAAACCCCACTGCTAAGGAAATTGGAGAGGAAGTATCCAAACTAAGAAAGAAGAATTTATTTCTTAAATAATTTTACAATGAATTTTATATTTTTTTAAAAAAAGATACAGAGAAGAGATGCTATATTTTCAGACATAATATTTTTTATTTTTTATTTTTAAAATATATTTATTAATCCAATTGTATTGAATAATCTCTCAAAATGAAATATCATATAGAATATCATTTCAAAGTTGGATTCCTACCGGTCTCTCCTGGGTGGCTCTATGAGATTCCGTGTGTTTTTTCTATGGAATCTTAAGCTTCTAGTATGCTGGGATGAAAATTAATTAGCATGTGTTGGTTTTCTAGTCCTCCACACTATTTGACCAAAATACTAAATCATTTATTATTATTATTATTATTATTATTTACATTGACTAATTTTTTTTTTATAATCTGGAATATCTAGATCAATTTATATGCACCATAACTAATCTCTAGATCTACTAAATATCCTATAAAACTCAAAACAAAATATTTTGTTTTTACAAATGGATGCATTAAAAAATTAATATAAACCCATGGTTATATAAAAAAAACATATTGAAGTTTAAAAAGAAAATGTGTTAGTGAATTAATTTAAAATATTTTTTGAAATTATTAAGTTTAATTTTTTTAATTAAAATAATTATTTGATACATAAATTATATCATAAGCAAATCAATTATAAAAAAAATAACATAGGCCTTAAAATGCAATCTAATTTCCAGTTCGAGGAGGCATGCAAGATATGAGGCAATAACTCGATGCCTACATCAAAATAGAAGAGGGTATTTGAAATTTTTTCATTAATTAATGATTAATTAGAATTTAGTGTTTATTGTTTATTATAATTAATTAATTGCTGTCATATAAGAAATAATTAAATCATTACTGTTATAGCTTTTGCCATGTTTAATTTAATAGTATTTTATTTCAGAATATGCCTTTTATTATCAAACTTTCAATCCTAAGTACTTATTTTTTAAAATCAAAAATCAAAACAAAATGAAAACGAATATGACATGGACAAAAAGGATAAAATTATAAATGAATATAAAATATTGGGATTAAATAATTATTTCTAAAAATTAACCACGAGGATTAACTAATTGTTTTTATTAAACTACAAAAACTAAATTATTTAATTAATCTTTTGCTCATAATCAACGTTAAAGTTAGTAGCTAAAACTTAATGAGAAATAGGTGCCAATTCGATGCATTAATCATCAATGATAATTATAAATTGTCAAATAATCATGAAAACTACTTAGATGGTTGACATTTATTCTTAATTGTTATATATTATATTTGAGAATTTTATTTATAGTTTAAGTTATTATATTAAATTAATTTTTTAATATAGTATTATAATCTTAACATAATATCTCACCATCTTCATTTATATTATAAAAATTAATTATAAGGTAGTGTAAGCCCGTATAAATTTAAAATTTAAAAATTTTTTACTTGAGAAATATGTTAAAGAATAATATAAATTATATCTTGAAATCTTATCTAACAGTTTAAATCATTAAGTTGAATTGATTTTTTAATATTAATTTAAGTATATATATATATAGATGAAATGATTAAGTATACTACGAAGAAGAAAAAAATGAGGTGATTTTAATTTAATTTATTTAGTTCTTTTTATCATGGATTTGAAAATAAAAAAAATAAAACCAAGTGTAAAAAACTAAAGGACCTGGAATTTGAAAGAAGAAGATGCTAAAATGGTGGTAGGAGGAAGAAGAAGATGAAGAAATTATAAAGAACTTTAGTTATTAAATCAATCGATCATTGTTGCCGCAAATATTTGACTCAACGCATCAATGTGTGTGTGCATATATATATATATATGTATATATAGATATATATATATATATATATATATATATATCGTTAATTGATAGTGATGATGGTAATGTTATTACACAAACTTGAAGCAGTCGTCGTAGCTAGAAGAACTTCCTCTTATCTGACACTGAAAGGAAATATCGAAGAAGAAAAGAAAGCAAACATTTCATTCCCCGGATAAAACATGCATAGCTCAAGGTTCCATACAAGACCACATTCCATAAGTTATTTTCGCCAGTTTTAGGATAAAAAAGTTGAAGTTGAACTCTGTCAAGTAAAAAAAACACTTGAATTTTAATTTTCTAATCACAAGAGTGATCTCAATGCTCTAAAAATATTGTTGGAGGATGACGCGTTCTTCATCTCATTTTTCTTTTTAAAAAGGCTTGTCCTTTAAAAAAACTAGCATAATTTCTTAATTTCTTTATTAGTAGAACTAGGAACATTATACTTTCATCGAACTGAATTGATCATAGTAATAATTAATATTTTTTAAAAGTATTTTTCAATAAAAAATATATTAAAATAATTTTTTATAATTTTTATTTTTGAAATTAATATATCAAAATCATCAAAAAAACATTAAAAAAATTAATTTCATATTTTTTTAGATAAAAAACATTTTTTTAAAAAAAAAAGAAGAAGAAGCTATCACAATGTGTCAAACAGACACACCATCACTGCCACTGTCAAAGCAACATTGGCTACTAGAAAGCCAGAGGTAACTCCAATACCTTGAAAATGTTTTCGATAGCTCTTGGAGAAGGAAGACCATTCAATTGTTCAATATGATTGACTGGGAAAAGATAGTGAAAATATAACTGATGGGCGTTCTTTTCTTGTTCTTTTTCTTTCTTCTTCTTCTAGTTTGAAGCATGATCACTTTTCTCACATGGAGACAAGTCCATCCACTGGATGCAGACTAATCCAAAATCATTAATGAGCTGTCTAATAAAAACAAATTATACGTCTTTGGCTATGCCTATAAAATTTAAAAATTATTTTTTTTTAATACTTCCGAGTTATTTTTACATGTAATATTAAAAATAATTTTTATAAAAATTATTAAAAAAAAATAAAACACTTAAAAAACAACTTTTCTCGCCTATGAAATCCGGCAATACAATCACATTTGATGACTGCATTATCGAGGAGTATGGTGCAGCGAGGATTTTGCAGATAAAAACACTCCTGCTAGAAGAAGGCATTACAAGTGTATGTCTTCCTCTAAACATTAAAGAATCTGCCCATCTGAACCAAGTTATATATATATATATATATATACCTTCAGCAGGAGCAAGGCTCCCAACTTGGGCCTCCAAGTTTATTGCTCCCATGCAAAACAATAGTAGCATAAGCATAAGTAAGCTAGATGTGACTCTCAATATATCAGAGAGTGCTGTAGCCATCTTCCTTTGTCTGCAATCCACTTTAAGAGTTATTAGGCTGCCTGAAGAGAGCTTTATGCAGTGTTATAGTCGACCTTTCATCATGTGGGGTCTTTCCTACCTTGTCTTATGTGCTTTCAGCCAGGCACGCCATCACTATTATGTGATGTCGGGCAGCCGTATCTAATATTATTGAATTTGATTGAATTGTTAGTTATTTTTAATCTTTTTAAGATTTTTTTGTTATATAGTAAAGAAAAAATAAATTTATATTACTTTTTTAATATTATATAAAAATTAGGTTATAATAATTTTTTTATATTGAAGCTGAGTTGAATTTTTTTATTAAAATATGTTTATTTTTTACTTTTAAATTTTTTTTGAAATTTTTTATTTAATTAAAGTTAATATTTTTTGATATTTTTATATTTTTTGATGTAATGATATAAAAACCACTTTTAAAAAATAAGAAAAAATTATCTTAATATATTTTTTAAAAATAACTATTACGTAATAATATATCAATTAGCATATTAGTCTGTGTTTCATAACAGATCAATAACAATTTTTCTTTTTAAATAAAAATATTTGAGTTAGGTTAAAAATACATAATGTATTTGTATTATCATAATTTTCAACTAAAGTATTTTCTATAATAGCAACATGAATAACATATAGCAAACTGCTCTCAATACATTGATAATTAATTTTTTTTTCTTTATTTTTTTTAAGATATTTTCAAATTTTTTTCTTTTTAATTTTTTTTTTATCTCTTATTGATTTTTTTTTATATTGTAAAGAGCAAATAAATTGATGTGATTTTTTTATATTGTGCAAAAGTTGAGTGATGATAATTTTTTGTTATTTTTAGATTGTGTTGAATTTTCTTATCAAATCATGTTTATTTTTGAGTTTTAAAAATATTTTAAAAAAATTAAAATCTTGTTATTTTTTTATTTTAAATTAATATTTTTTTAATATTTTGTATTATTGTAATATGATAATAAATATAAGAACTGCAACTAGACCCAAACCTATACGGAGCAAGACCCAAAGTTATTGGGTGTGGGTCTTTAGCTAAACTCAGTATACTAAAAATCATGCTTTATTGTTTTTACATTTAAAATAAAAATTATTATTAAGTAGCTGTATCGTAAGTCCATATTATAAAATGTATATATATAAGCAGACACTTAAAAAGACAAGTTTGCCTGTACTAGACGACTTGTGCCGTTCCATTTTTTTGTCTAGTCAACGGGAAGAGTACTAGGTCAAAACTAATAATAAATATCATGGGAAATTGGAGTGGAAGTATCCGAACTAAGAAAGAAGAATTTATTTCTGAAATAATTTTACAATGAATTTTATGTTTTTAAAATACAAGATACAGATAAGAGATGCTATAATTTCAGACATAATATTTTTTTATTTTTTATTTAAAATATCTTTATAAAATATATTTACTAATCCAATTGTATAGAATAATCTCTCAAAATGAAATATCATAAAGAATATCATTTCAAAGTTGGATTCCTACCAGTCTCTCTTGGGTGGCTCTATGAGATTCCGTGTGTTGGTTTTCCAGTCCTCCACTCTATTTGGCCAAAATACTGAATCATTTTTTTATATTGTTTTAATTCAATAGTATTTTATTTCAGAAAATGCCTTTTATTATCAAACTTTCTATCCTAAGTACTTATTTCTTAAAATAAAATAAAAATAAAAACGAATATGACATGGACAGAAAGGATGAAACTATAAATGAATATAAATTATTGGGATTAAATAATTATTTCTAAAAATTAACCACAAGGATTAACTAATTGTTTTTATTAAACTACAAAAACTAAATTATAATTAACTCTTAATTAATTTTTTGTCCATAATCAACGTTAAAGTTAGTAGCAAAAACTTGATGAGAAATAGGTGCCAATTCGATGCATTAATCATCAATGATAACTGTAAATTGTCAAATAATCATGAAAATTACTGAAGTGTTATGCAAAATCTAATTAATAAATTTATATTATTTTTTAATATATTTTCCCAAATAAAACTCTATTAAAATAGAAATTTGTATTACTATTTTATCTTTAATTTTATTAATTTAATCAAGAAAAAAATAGCATTAATCATCAATGATAATTATAAATTGTCAAATAATCATGAAAACTACTTTAGGTGTTATGAAAAATCTAATTGATGAATTTATATTATTTTTTAATATATTTTTCAAAATAAAACCTTATTAAACTAGAAATTTGTATTACTATTTTATGTTTAATTTTATTAATTTAATCAAGAAAAAAATAGCATTAATCATCAATGATAATTATAAATTGTCAAATAATCATGAAAACTACTTTAGGTGTTATGAAAAATCTAATTGATGAATTTATATTATTTTTTAATATATTTTTCAAAATAAAACTCTATTAAAATAGAAATTTGTATTACTATTTTATCTTTAATTTTATTAATTTAATCAAGAAAAAAATAGCATTAATCATCAATGATAATTATAAATTGTCAAATAATCATGAAAACTACTTTAGGTGTTATGAAAAATCTAATTGATGAATTTATATTATTTTTTAATATATTTTTCAAAATAAAACCTTATTAAACTAGAAATTTGTATTACTATTTTATGTTTAATTTTATTAATTTAATCAAGAAAAAAATAGGATAATAAAATTAAAATAGAGGTCGAAAATAAATCCAAATACCGCAGGAATGTCCAATAGCAGACATGATATCATTTACCAACACTTTTAAGGTTACAGTTGAAGCTAATGATTCTTTTTGTCGACGACTGGTGCTTATAAATTTCTCATCAATAATTCAGTGCTCATGTCATAACGACATTTCCTGCTTCGATCTAAATTCATGATAATCCTTAACCAAAAAAAAACTAAAATATTTGTTTGGAAATGTAATTTTTTTATATTTTTTTTAAATATATTTTTCTTAAAAAATACAAAATTTATATTTTTTATTATTTTTTATAATTTTAATGTATTAATATTAAAAATAAAAAAAAAATATTATGTTAATATGTTCTAAAATAAACATCATTTTTAAAATGATATAATTCACTATATCATCAAAAAGATAATGTTTTTACTTGATATCATCTCACAGAATTAATATTTTTTTTTGTTCTTTTGTGCCTTTGTTTTATAAAAAATTTATGTTTTCCTATTCTTAATTAAAAATATATCCTTCTAAACAAATATTATTTAACTGATATTTATGGATTGTTTTATATTTTTATCATTGTTTTTTTTTTAAATGAAGTTAAGTTAAAGGTAATTTAGTCATTTAATAAATATTAATATTAATAATATAAAGTGATTCACATGCATGGGTATGACAGATATTGGTGCATGACAATCAAACAATGACTTCTGAGTAGACATTTGAGTCATCTCGATAGCCTCTATATTTCTATGCAAAGTGTATGGCCAACAGAATTTTAGGTTGTCTCATTTAACTTTTTTTTTTAGTTTTTTTTGTTTGGTTTCATATATAACCTTTCAAATTTAAAAAAAATCATTATTTAATTTGATTTTTTTAATTTGATCATTTTTATAGAATTAAATTTTATTTTAATTTTATCCTTTTTTATTTTTTTTTATCAGATTTGATTATTATTTAATTTTATCCTTTTTTATTTTTTTTCTATCAGATTTGATTATCATTCTTTTTATTGTTATTAATTTTATTTGAGATGATTTTTAAATTTGATTTCTTTTAGGATCTCATTCTCCTTCTGTTTTTTTCGTACAAGATTTAATTTATATTTTTTAATTGTTATTTTTATACTGTGATAAATTTTTTTTAATGTTATTCTTCAATATTAAATTGACTGAAAACTGAGCTTATTGATTAAGCATGGGTTGAAGATTTTATGAGTTGCAAATTTAAAAGATTAACTCAGATTTAGGAAATTCTTCTTAATTTGCTTGGTTGTTTTTTTTAATTTTTAAGTTCATGTTTTTTTTAGTTTCATCCATTGATATTTATTTAATTAGAGATTAGACTTTGTTATTTTTTATTTTATTTTTATATGAATTTTCACCGGGTTTGAAAATAACCAGGGTTTTTCTTATAGGATATATTGATAGTATTTTTATAGGATTCCAATTCATTCCATAATTGTTGTTTTAGTTTTTTGTAGTAAGCTGTAACAATCATCTGAACTTGAGTAAAGTAAGAAATATCTCATTCAATTTGAAAAATGCAAAAAGCATTGCCATGTGAAAAATGATTTCTAAGGTCTTCCTGTATTTCTTATGTTGTGGTTGAAAAAATAGCATTGTTTGCAATGTTTATACAAGTGAATTAAGGATTCAAGAAAAAAAATATATTATTGTATTTTTTTCATGAGGCATATTCATCTAGCTTATTTGTTTCAATGACATGGAAATGGTTCCATTTATAAAACCTAGCTTAGATTTGGCATTCAATGAAATTATCGTGGTCATGTACCATGTAAGAGGCTTTGAGACGAGCACAATATCTTGATGATCTGACTGGTACAAAGAATATGGATTATTGTTCAATGGTTAATGTTCCTCCATGATGATTGATAGTAGCGGGAAAAAAATAGAATTACTAAAAACCTAACTCTAATACAATGTAAAGAAAATAAAATAAAAATATGTATGTATTTTTTGTATTAGGAAACATTTACTTTATATAAGAAAGTTGCTATTATTATGCTTTTTTATTATAAGTAGTCTAAGTGTAAAAAGAAACTAAAAATAATTACATGATAATTACATTACATAAAATATATTCTCTTTGAATGAAAATTTGAATGAAAATATCTTTCCTAATACATAGAGCATTCTCCATCATTCTATAGGCTATAAAACAAATGGTTGTTTGGATTAGTTTTCTTTTATCACTTTAACATATAATAGTAAACATCATAAGTTTAGACAACAGCAAACATATTAGAAAAACTGATAGGATTAGAGAATATTAACACCATAATAATTATATGATAAACCAAATATCAAACAGTTTATTTTAGGTATAACGTATTAGGGGTGTTAAAATATTCTCTTTACACAACTAGTCATTTACCTTATAATCACTGCAAGACTAATCAGGTTTTTTAATGACTATAATATTAAGTAGAGACTTTCTTTTTTACAAAATAAAAACCCTGACATCATTCCTCGCTCCTGAGAAGAATCATCGCGACGCTATACTTTTGCAAGGATGCGACAAGAGCGAAAACCTTTTTGTCCTACCTGTAGCGCGTCTAGGGAAAGAACATGACAAGTAATGCCATCAAAATGACATCATTTTATCTATCTTTTTTTATAACAGTGAATGAAACAACATTATTTTGTACAAAATATGTTGTTTAATTTGAAAGAAGATGATGCCAAAAGGTCTTTGTTTCCAAATCAGTTTTCATTTGAGATTTTGATTTTAAGAATCAATTCAGTTGTATCCCTATCAAATTTAAATGTTAGCTTTGAAGTTAGTACCTTTTTCACTTCAATTCTTTGTTTTGAATTTGTGTATTTTGATATTTAATTATTCAACAAACTTTTAATTTCTTCAATTTAATTTTTAATTCAGTCAATTTCAGCATATATATATCTTATATGAAAAAAGTTAAGAAATCATTCTGTGTTTTTTATGGATACAGATAGTTATTCCATGTAAAAAAGTTTAAAAAAATTCAATGAGAAAACATTCCACAGAGTTGTAAGTTATAAATATAGTTATCCCATATAAAAAGATTAAGAAATATTTTATGGGGTATAGGCTATAAAGAAAAAATATGAGATCAAATATTCAAATATTAACTTTATATTTCTTGGGTTTATTAAACAAAAATATATATATAAATAAAAAGAGTTTGAGTCTCAGTTATGCCAAGTCACCTGAGTGTAGACTATTTAAAACCTAGCTGAGGTTCCAGGTCGCTTGGGTCTCATTTCAACTCCCAGGCTAGGTCGGGTTTTATATTTATGGGTAAAACTCGTTTCAAATCTTTTGAAGATTGTTTTACGAAAAATATTACTAAAAATTGTTTTACTTTGGAAATTATTTTGAGGAGTTTTTGATATCAACGCCTCTTTGTTTGGGAAAACGGTTTGAAGAGGAGCTTCTGGATTTGAAACTACCACTTATTTGGATCTTCAGAGATTTGTATCTGTTGATCTGTAAAGCTGAAGGTTACTTATCTAGCTCAAAATTTGTTTTTCTTACAAAGAGGATTCTTCTTGAATGCAGACGCCAACTTTTGGGTTTCCAAAGGCAGAACCTTTAATTTGTTTATTTCAAGTTGGGAGATTTTATCTTCATCTGAAACCATTTGAGCCCATGATCTGGACTTTTGTTTCTACTCTTTTAGAATGTAAAGGCATGATGCCTTTTCCTTTGTCTTTGTCTTCCTATTTAGATGGCATTGGGTCGTCTTCCCTGCAAAAAATTCTCTTCTAAGGCATTCTAGCGGGGAATTTGAATTTTCTTTGATACATTCAATATCAGAATCTTTGTAAAGGCTTGCAAGTATGGCTGAGATTAAGGTAGAAGTATAAAATATAATTAAGACTTTCAAGAAATCTTTGTAATTGTTAAGGCTTGCTATGAAGGATTTGATATGGGGACTTATCACCAAATTGGATTGACTTCCTATGTGAAAAATTGTTAAGGAATCCAACTCCTGTTTAACTTAGCTTTTTAGTAATGGGTTTTTTATTATAATTATTATTCATTTTATAAAAAAATAACATAATATATATCATTCTTCCTAACTTTAGTTATGAAATTTTAGAAATAATATTTTAATATAATATGAATATTTATAATTGTAACTTCTTTATAATTTTATTTATAAAGTATTTATGTTTTAAAAATTTTATATTTACTCTAGTTTCATTAATCAAACTTAAATAATTATTATTATAAATAAAAAAATATATTTTTACATAAATAAAGTCAATATTACATATAATCACTCCATTAACTACAGGATATATATACTAGCAATAATAAGTATTGATTAATGAGTAACTAACTATTCATACCAGGAAACACTAACTATAAAAAGTACTTTGGTGACTTTTTAGTTTTAATCTGTTTCTTATTCATGATTTTTCATGATAAAAAATTTGTGGTTCGTGGCATCAGCTTTTACTAATTGGATAAAGATCCTGGGCTGATGAAGAGGAAGAAGCAGTCCATGGTCCCTCCGATGACTTCACGAGGGACTGAGTTTCAGTTAAACTTCCATTGACAGAAGGTTGAGCAAACTTATTATGTAAGGACGTAGAAAACCCTGATGGATCACCCAATGTGCTTGGAACCATGACTAGTTCCTCGACATCAGTTTTTCCTTCAAGCATGCTCACTACTGTAGACATTGTAGGTCTAAGTGCTGGAGACTGATTTGTGCATAGCAGGGCTACATTGATCATTCTAACCACTTCTTTCTTGTTGAATTCAGACCCCAATCTTGGATCAACCATCTCCATTATGTCCCCATTTTTTTGTAAATATAGAACCTGAAATAACCCACAAAAAAAAAACTAGATATATAGCTGACTAAGAGTAAACATGAACAGACAATTAAGAGACTAAATGGGCATAACTTACCCAATCTAGAAGGCATACAACATTTTCATCCCTCCTAAATTTGTCGTTGCTCATCCCAGAAACAATTTCCAATGCTACAACACCAAAGCTGTATACATCTGCCTTGTAAGTTAAGTAACCATATAATGCATATTCCGGTGCCATGTATCCCCTGCGCAGAAAGAATAACTCAGTTACTCAGAGACATTTTACTAGTTTCTTTCCCTAAAACATGTAAAAAAATGCTAAATGTCTATTGTTTGTTTTAGTATTCGATAGGCAAAATTATATTTCTTCCAGCCTAAACAGGATTTCGAACCCTGGATGATAATGTGAGTAGTGTATTCATTTAGAGGAACACAGCCATGGATGGGGAGGCCCTGATCCATGAGAACCCTGCGGTGTGTGATTTGAACCCTGGATGCCTGCCTACCACATATTTTTAAGCTAACCCCTTCCATCGGCACTTGAGCCCAGTTACAGCATCATACTGTTTAAGACTAAAAGCTATCTTAGATAAATGACAATAATTGTGTGTTTTCCTTACAGTATGTTCAATAAACCACTTGTGTTAATATCAGAAACTCACATTGTTCCAGCAACTCTGGTGTCGATGTGGGTCTTGTCCTCGTCATCAAGCTTGGCCATTCCAAAATCAGATATCTTGGCGTTCATGTCCTTGTCAAGAAGGATATTGGTACCTTTTATGTCTCTATGAACAATTTTGAGTGTCGACTCCTCATGCAGGAAAACCAGACCTTTCGCTATACTTACACATATCCTCTGCCTTGTACGCCAGTCTAGCTTCGTTGCCTTGATTTCCTTTGTCCCTGTAA
>NW_011500003.1:452374-455650 GCF_000495115.2 Populus euphratica
GATGCAGTGAGGATTTTGCAGATAAAAAAACTCCTGCTAGAAGAAGGCATTACAAGTGTATGTCTTCCTCTAAACATTAAAGAATCTGCCTATCTGAACCAAATTAAAAATATATATATGTACCTTCATCAGGAGCAAGGCTCCCATCTTGGGCCTCCAAGTTAATTGCTCCCATGCAAAACATTAGTAGCATAAGCATAAGTAAGCTAGATGTGATTCTCAGAATATCAGAGAGTGCAGTAGCCATCTTCCTTTGTCTGCAATCCACTTTAAGAGTTATGAGGCTGCCTGCAGAGAGCTTTATGCATTATTATAGTCGACCTTTCATCGTGGGGGGTCTTTCTTACCTTGTCTTGTATGCTTTCAGCCAGTCACACCACTATTACGTGTTGTTGGGCAGCCCCCCTCATATTATTGAATTTGATTGGGCTGTTAGATATTTTTAATTTTATTTAATTTTTTTATATGATAAAGAAAATAAATTTATGTTACTGTATAAAAATTAGGTGAAGATAATTTTTTTATTTGAAATTGAGTTGAATTTTTTTATTAAAACATGTTTGTTTTTTCCTTTTAAAAATATTTTGAATTTTTTATTTTTTATTTAATTCAAGTTAATATTTTTTTATATTATTTTAATGTAATGATATAAAAAACTAATTTTAAAAAATAAAAAAATATTAACTTAATATATTTTTAAAAAATAATTATTATGTAATAATATACTAGTTAGCATATTGACCTGTACTCCTCACCGGGTCAATAATAATTGTTTTTTAAATATAAAAATGTTTGAGTTAGCTTAAAAACACATTATTTTCTACAATAATATAATAATTGTTTTTCAAATATAAAAATGTTTGAGTTAGCTTAAAAACATATTATTTTCTACAATAATATCATGAATAGTGTACAATAAAACAGCACCCACTACACTGACAACTAATTTGTTTCGTCTTTAATTTTTTTAATTTTCTCTTATTGATTTTTTTTATATTGTAAAGAGCAAATAAATTGATGTGATTTTTTTATATTGTACAAAATTTGAGTGATGATAATGTTTTATCATTTTTAGATTGATCAGTTAAATTTTCTTATCATAGTATGTTTATTTTTGTATTTCAAAAATACTTTTAAAGAAATATAAAAATTTTATTTTTTGTTTACTTCAAATTCATATTTTTTTATGTTTATGTATATTATAATATGATAACATACTTAAGGACCCAACTAAACCCAAGTCTATACGGAACTAGATACAAGATTATTGGATATAGCTCTAAAATTAAAATGGGTTTGAAAGTGTGTTTGAGGTTGCTTTTCAAAGTATTTTTTATATTATAATATGTTAAAATGATATTTTTTTTATTTTTTTAAAATTAACGCATCAAAATAGTTTAAAATATAAAAAATTAATTTAAAAAAAAAACAAATTGAATTTTAACGTAATCTCAGTGCACCTAAAATCATGCTTTATTGTTTTTACATTTAAAATAAAAAATATTATTAAACCGGTGGGAATGCGCAAGTCAATATTATAAAATGTATATAGAAGCACATATTGTACAAAAGTTGAGTGATGATAATTTTTTATTATTTTTAGATTGATCAGTTAAATTTTTTTATCAAAGCATGTTTATTTTTACATTTCAAAAAATATTTTTAAAAAATATAAAAATTTTATTTTTTCTTTACTTCAAATTCATATTTTTTTATATTTATGTATTATTGTAATACGATAACATACCTAAGGACCGCAACCAAACCCAAGTCTATAAGGAGCTAGATCCAAGATTATTGGATATAGCTCTAAAATTAAAATGTATTTGAAAGTTTGTTTGCGGTTGTTTTTCAAAGTATTTTTTATATTGTAATACGTTAAAATGATATTTTTTTATTTTTTTATTTTTTTATTTTTTTAAAATCAACGCATCAAAATAGTTTAAAATTTAAAAAAAAATTAAAAAAAAAAAACAAATTGAATTTTAACGTAATCTCAGTGCACCTAAAATCATGCTTTATTGTTTTTACATTTAAAATAAAAAATATTATTAAACCGGTGGGAATGCGCAAGTCAATATTATAAAATGTATATAGAAGCACAGACTTAAAAGTACAACTTTGTCTGTCCTAGACGGCTTGTGCCTTTCCATTTGTTGTCCAGTCAACGGGAAGAATAGTAGGTCAAAAGTAATAATAAATATCAATGGGAAATTGGAGAGAAAGTATCCGAACTAAGGAAGAAGAATTATACGTTCACATATTCATTTGTGTGTGAAACGGAGAAAAGAGACTCTCTTTCACATCCGAGCCTCACACAGGTAGCTTTCTAAAAAGATTAATTGGTATATCAACATGATTTGATTATTATCTCGTGATAATGGAAACAGAAACAATAAAACCAAATATATATTTAATTAATACATATATAAAATATAATTTTACAATGAATATTATGTTTTTAAAATAAAAGATACAGAGAAGAGATGTTATATTTTCAGACATAATATTTCTTATTTTTTTATTTTAAAAATATCTTTATAAAATATATTTATTAATCCAATTGGGTTGAATAATCTCTCAACATGAAATATCATAAAGAATATCATTTCAAAGTTGGATTCCTACCGGTCTCTCTTGGGTGGCTCTATGAGATTCCGTGTGGTGGTTTTCCAGTCCTCCTCTCTATTTGGCCAAAATACTGAATCATTTTTTTATATTGTTATTGTTATTATTATTGACATTGACAAAGTATTTTGTTTTTACAAACGGATGCGTTAGGAAATTAATATAAACCAATGGTTCTATATATATATAATTTGAAATTTAAAAAGAGAATGTGTTTGTGAGTTAATTTAAAATAATTTTTGAAATTATTAAGTTTACATTTTTAATTAAAATAATTATTTGATACGATAAATCGTATCATAAGCAAATTAAATAATTAATATACGACTGCAGATCTTCTGACTCTGATAAAAAAAAATTAACATAGGCCTTAATTTCCAGTTCGAGTAGGCATGCAAAATATGAGGCAATAACTCGATGCCTACATCAAAATAGAAGAGGGTATCAGAAATGTTTTTCATTAATTAATGATGAATTTAGTGTTTATTGTTTATTAAAATTAATTAATTAATCTCTGTCATGTAAAAAATAATTAAATCATTACTGTTTCAGTGTTTATCATGTTTAATTTAATAGTATTTTATTTCAGAAAATGCCTTTTATTATCAAACTTTCTATCCTAAGTACTTATTTCTTAAAATAAAAAAT
>NW_011500003.1:455724-543590 GCF_000495115.2 Populus euphratica
CTAAGTTCTTATTTCTAAAAATAAAAAACCAAAAAAAATGAAAACGACATGGACAAAAAGGATGAAACTATAAATGAATATAAATTATTGGAATTAAATAATTATTTCTAAAAATTAACCACCAGGATTAACTAATTGTTTTTATTAAACTACAAAAACTAAATTGTAATTAACTCTTAATTAATCTTTTGGCCATAATCAACGTTAAAGTTAGTAGCAAAAACTTAATGAGAAACAGGTGTCATTCGATGCATTAATCATTAATGATAATTGTAAATTGTCAAATAATCATGAAAACTCCTTAAGGTGTTATGCAAAATGAATTTATATTATTTTTTAATATATTTTTCAAAATAAAACCTTATTAAACTAGAAATTTGTATTACTATTTTATGTTTAATTTTATTAATTTAATCAAGAAAAAAATAGGATAATAAAATTAAAATAGAGGTCGAAAATAAATCCAAATACCGCAGGAATGTCCAATAGCAGACATGATATCATTTACCAACACTTTTAAGGTTACAGTTGAAGCTAATGATTCTTTTTGTCGACGACTGGTGCTTATAAATTTCTCATCAATAATTCAGTGCTCATGCCAGGACAACATATCCTGCTTCTATCTAAATTCATGGTAACCATTAACAAAAACAAATTAAATAAATAAAAACTAAAATATTTGTTTGGAAGTGTAATGTTTTTATAATCTTTTTAAAAATATTTTTTTCTTAAAAAATATTAAATTTATATTTTTTAGTATCTTTTATAATTTTAATGTATTAATATTAAAAATAACAAAAAAATATTATGTTAATATGTTCTAAAATAAACATCACTTTTAAAATGATATAATTCACTACATCATCAAAAAGATAATGTTTTTACTTTATATCATCTCACAGAATCAATATTTTCTTTTGTTCTTTTGTGCCTTTGTTTTTTTTTAAAAAAAAAAATCTATGTTTCCCTATTCTTAATTAAAAATATATCCTTCTAAACAAATATTATTTAACTGATATTTATGGATTTTTTTGTATTTTTATCATTGTTTGTTTAGTAATGAAATTAAGTTAAAGGTAATTTAATTATTTAATAAATATTAATATTGATAATATAAATTGATTCACATGCATTGCATATATTGGTGTATGGCAATCAAATAAGGGCTTCTGGGTAGACATTCGAGTCGTCTCGATGGCCTACGGATTCCTATGCAAAGTGTATGGCCAACAAACCTTTAGCTTGGCTCATTCAACCTTTTTTGCACTTTTTTTTTTCTTTTACGTTTCCATGTATAACCCTTCAAATATTAAAAGCAATCATTTAATTTGATTCTCCTTCCAATTTGGTCCATCTTTATAGAATTGGATTTCTTTTTTAATTCCATCCTTCTTTAATTTTATTTATCTATCAAATTTTATCATTATTTTTTTATTGTTATTCATTTTATTTGAGATGGTTTTTAAATCTGATTTCTTTTAAGATTTTATTCTCCTTCAATTTTTTTCTTACAAGATTTAATTCATATTCTTTTAATTGTTATTTTTATAATGTGATAAATTTTTTAAATTAATTTTTTTAATTTTATCCTTCAATATTAAATTGTCTAAAAATTAAGCTTATTGATTAAGTATGGGTTGAGGATTTTATGGGTTGCAGATCTAAAAACTTAACTCAGGTTTAAGAGATTCTCTTGAATTTGCTTGGTTGTTTTTTTTTTTTAATTTTTAAGCTCATGTTTTTTTTTGTTTCATCCATTGATATTTATTTAATTAGAGATTAGACTTCGTTATTTTTTATTTTTTTTCTATATGAATTTTCACCGGGTTTGAAAATGATCAAGGTTTTTCTTATAAAATATATAGATCCTATTTTTATAGGATTCCAATTCATCCCATAGTTGTTTGTTTAGTTTTGTGTAATAAATTGTAACAATCATCCGACCTGACCTATACTTGAGTTCAAGTATAGCAAGAAATATCTCATTCAATTTGAAAAATACAAAATGCATTGCCTTGTAAAAAATGATCTCTAAGGTCTTCCTATATTTCTTGTGTTGTGGTTGAAAAAATAATATGATCTGTAATGTCTTATGTGAGTGAATTAAGGATCTAAGAAAAGAATTATATTATTATATTTTTTTCATAAGGCATATTCATCTAATTTATTTGTTTCAATCATATGGAAATGGTTCCATTTATAAAACCTAGCTTGGATTTGGCATTCAATAAAATCATCATGGTCATGCACCATATAATAGGCTTTGAAATTAGCATTATATCTTGATGATCTGAATGGTACAAAGAATATATATTGTTATTCAATGGTTGTTGTTCCTCTGTGATGATTGATAGTAGCGGGGGAAAAAATAAAATTACTAAAAAATCTAATTCTAATACCATGTAAAGAAAATAAAATAGAAATTTGTATGTATTTTTTGTATTAGGAAACATTTACTTTATATAAGAGAGTTGCTATAATTATGTTTTTTTATTATAAGTAGTCTAAGTGTAAAGAGAAACTAAAAATAATTACATGAAAATTACATTTCATAAAATATATCATAAAATATATTCTCTTTGAATGAAAATATCTTTCCTAATACCTAGAGCATGCTCCATCATTTTGTACTACTATAAAACAAATGGTTGTTTGGATTAGTATTTTTTTACCACTTAAACATATAATACATATAATAGTGAACATCATAAGTTTAGGCAACAACAAACATATCAGAAAAATTAATAGGAATAAAGAATATCAACACTATAACAATTATAAGGTAAACCAAACATTAAATAGTTTATTTTAGGTATGGTATTAGGGGTGTTAAAATCTTCCATTTACACAACTAGTCCATTACCTTAGAATCTCTGTAAGACCAGTTAGGTTTTTTAATGACTATAATATTAAATAACGACTTTCTTTTTCACAAAATAAAGACCCTGACATCATTCCTCGCTCCCGAGAAAAATCGCCGCGACGCCGTGCTTTTGCGAGGATGCGACAAGGGGGGAAAACCTTATTGTCCTGCCTGCAGCGTGTCTAGGGGAAAAAAATGACAAGTAGTGTTGTTAAAATGACATCGTTTTGTCTATCTTTTTTATAACAGTGAATGAAACGATGTCGTTTTGTACAAAATATGTTGTTTAATTTGAAAGAAAATGATGCCAAAAAGTCTTTGTTTCCAAATCAATCCTCGATTGAGATTTTGGTTTTAAGAATCAATTTAATTGCATCCCTACCAAATTTAAATATTAGCTTTGAAGTTAGTACCATTTTCAATTTAATTCTTTGTTTTGAATTTGTGTATTTTGATCCTTAATTGTTCAACAAACTTTCAATTTTTTCAATTTAATTTCTGATTCGGTCAATTTCAGCCTATATATATCCTACATGAAAAGGTTAAGAAATCATTCTGTATTTTTTTATGGATATAGATAGTTATTCCATGTAAAAATGTTAAGAAAAATTCAATGAGAAAACATTCCATAGAGTTGTAAGCTATAAATATAGTTATCCCATCTAAAAAAATTAAGAAATATTTTGAGGTATAGGCTATAAAAAAAATATGTGAGACCAAATATTCATCAATTAACTTTATATTTCTTGGGTTTATTAAACAAAAATATAAAGAAAAAAAAAAAGCTCAGGACTCACCCGAGTTTAGACCATTTAAAACCAAGCTGAGGTCCCAGGTTGCCTAGGTCTCACTTCAACTCCCGAGCTAGGTTGAGTTTTATATTTATGGGTAAAACTCATGTCAAATTTTTTGAAAATTGTTTTATGAAAAATATAACTAAAAATTGTTTTGCTTTGGAAATTATTTTGAGCAGTTTTTGATATCACCGCCTCTTTGTTTGGGAAAACGGTTTGAAGAGTAGCATCTGGATTTGAAACTACAACCTCGTTTGATCTTGAGAGATTCGTATCTGTTGATTTGTAAAGCTCAAGGTTACTTGTCGTGATCAAAATTTGTTTTTCTTACAAAGAGGATTCTTCGTTTACTTCAGAGAATGCACACACTAATTGCTGGAGAACTTGTCGTGATCAAAATTTGTTTTTCTTACAAAGAGGATTCTTCTTGAATGCAGGGAGCAACTTTTGGGTTTCCAAAGGCAGACCTTTAATTTGCATCTGGCAAGTTGGAAAATTTTATCTTCATTTGAAACCATTTGAGCCCATGATCTGGACTTTTGTTTCTACTTTTTTAGAATATAAAGGCATGATGCCTTTTTCTGTCTCTGTCTTCCTGTTTAGATGGCATTGGGTCGTCTTCCCTGCAAAAGATTCTCTTCTTGAGGAATTCTAACGGGGAATTTGAATTTTCTTGATGCATTCAATATCAGAATCAAAAATACTTAAACTAGCTTGCAATGTGACAAAAGATGTAAAGGTTTGCAGCAATGGAAATGTGTCGGATAGACTAAGGTAGAGGATTTTTCTTGAGTCTATCACGTAAAAGGCTTGCAAATATGGCTGAGATCAAGGTACAAGTACAAGATATAATCAAGACTTTCAAGAAATCACTTGTCACCAAATTGGATCGACTTTCCATGGGAATAATTGTTAAGGATGAATGTAGCTACGTTTAACTTACTAACTGATTTTTTATTATAATTATTATTTATTTTATAAAAAATAATATAATAAATATCAGTCTCCATAATTTTAATTATAAATTTTTAGAAACAATACTTTAATGTAATAAAAATACTCATAATTATAACTACTTTATAATTTTTTTATAAAGCACTTATATTTCAAAAAATTTACTTCATTAATCAAACTTAAATAGTTATTATAATAAATAAAAAAATATATTTTTGCATAAATAAAGTTAATATTACATATAATCACATACACTAGCAATAATAAGTACTGACTGATGAGTAATGATTCATACCAGGAAACATGAATCACGAACAAATACTTTCGTGAGTATTTAGTTTTCGATCTGTTTCTTATCCAGGATTTTTCATGGTAAAAAAGTTGTGGTTTGTGGCATCAGCTTTTACTAAATGGATAAAGATCCCGGGCTGATGAAGAGGAAGAAGCAGTCCCTGGTCCCTCTGATGACTTCACGAGGGACTGAGATTCACTTAAACTTCCATTGACAGAAGATTGAGCAAACTTTTTATGTAAGGCCGTAGCATACCCTGATGGATCAACCAAGGTGCTTGGAACCATGACGAGTTCCTCGACATCAGTTTTTCCTTCAAGCATGCTTACTACTGTAGACATTGTAGGTCTAAGTGCTGGAGACTGATTTGTGCATAGCAGGGCTATATTGATCATTCTAACCACTTCTTTCTTGTTGAATTCAGACCCCAATCTTGGATCAACCATCTCCATTATGTCCCCACTTTTTTGTAAATATAGAACCTGCAAGAACCAAAAAACAAAAAACTAGATATATAGGTGACTAAGAGTAAACATGAACAGGCAATTAAGAGACTAAATGGGCATAACTTACCCAATCTAGAAGGCATACAAAATTTTCATCCCTCCTAAATTTGACGTTGTTCATCCCAGAAACAATTTCCAATGCTACGACACCAAAGCTGTATACATCTGCCTTGTAAGTTAAGTAACCATATAATGCATATTCCGGTGCCATGTATCCCCTGCGCAGAAAGAATAACTCAGTTACTCAGAGACATTTTACTAGTTTGTTTCCCTAAAACATGTAAAAAAATGCTAAATGTCTATTGTTTGTTTTAGTATTCGATAGGCAAAATTATATTTCTTCCAGCCTAAACAGGATTTCGAACCCTGGATGATAATGTGAGTAGTGTATTCATTTAGAGGAACACAGCCATGGATGGGGAGGCCCTGATCCATGAGAACCCTGCGGTGTGTGATTTGAACCCTGGATGCCTGCCTACCACATATTTTTAAGCTAACCCCTTCCATCGGCACTTGAGCCCAGTTACAGCATCATACTGTTTAAGACTAAAAGCTATCTTAGATAAATGACAATAATTGTGTGTTTTCCTTACAGTATGTTCAATAAACCACTTGTGTTAATATCAGAAACTCACATTGTTCCAGCAACTCTGGTGTCGATGTGGGTCTTGTCCTCGTCATCAAGCTTGGCCATTCCAAAATCAGATATCTTGGCGTTCATGTCCTTGTCAAGAAGGATATTGGTACCTTTTATGTCTCTATGAACAATTTTGAGTGTCGACTCCTCATGCAGGAAAACCAGACCTTTCGCTATACTTACACATATCCTCTGCCTTGTACGCCAGTCTAGCTTCGTTGCCTTGATTTCCTTTGTCCCTGTAAACATCATGCATAACCCAACCCATCAGTTTCTTCTTCACTAATTCTATCTATATGCCATTCAAAGAACTTGTTTTCTTTCTCATTACTTTACATAAGATACTATGGGGAAGTGATCAGAGGCCTACCGAACAAAACATGCGCAAGGCTGTTGTTTTCCATGTATTCATAGACCAGCAACAATTGCTTCCCCTCAATGCAACATCCATACAATCTAACAAGATTTGGGTGTTGCAAAGCAGAAATCATGCCTATTTCGTTCACAAATTCACGATTCCCCTGTTTTGATTTCGCCGAAAGCTGCTTAACCGCAATCCGAGTGCCATCTGATAGTACTCCCTATAATGAGAATAATTTTAGACAAACAAAATGAGTTCACTGAGGCCATTCCTTGATGCTTCGATAAGAGAAAAGAAATAATATAGTAGACAAGTAGCTAGACGAAAACAAAAATCTGTACTATACTTTGTAGACGCAGCCAAAACCACCTTCTCCAAGTTTGTTTGCTGGATCAAAGTCATTCGTTGCGGCTTTGATTTGTCTGAAGGTGAAGATACCAGTAAGCAGATCTAACCCAACAAGTTCTACACAAGGAACAAAGAGGATATGTATATATTAGTTGTTCTGCATGAATGATTCATCAAAGGAAGAACACCGATGGTTTTAGCAGTCCTACAAGTAAACAGCATTGAGATTGATAATTCCCATTGAAAAAACCATTGTTAGAGAGTAATATAAAACCATTCCTTTAGCTTCATCTTTGGATTGAGATAATTCTTTGACAAATGTATGCATTCATGGATAGACATACAACAAATAAGATGCAGAAAATTGCTTATTGCCGTGTTATTTTAGTGACTGGATTCCTCACTGGAATTTGCAAAATCAAATAAATGTATCAACTGTACCTGGATCCCTCGATTTCCTTTCTCCCAAATAACCTTTCCACCAAAGAGTGGATAGAAATACGAGAATGAGGAATAATGGCAAAACCACAGCTCCAGCGACAATGAATCTCTTCCTCCCGCCTTTATCAGGTGGCTTGAAGTCTAGGCAAAAATAGAATTGCAGCGCGAGCAAGTATTGTCAGATCACAGTACTAATTATTACTTCATTACCATGTCATTCCATTATATGTCAACCTACCAGATTCCACATCAATGGCTGATATTAGAGGACCATATGTTCCTTTTGTGGGAGACCTTGTGGTTCCTTTCCCAGCCCAATGAAGGCGGATCTCTAAAGCTCCATTGGTTACAGGTGCTGTATAATTATGAATGTATACCTTATCCACCCCTCCCGCTGCCTTCACTATATCAAAATCCTTCAGCACAGCAATGTCCTGCGAGAACAATTCTTCAATTAAGGTGTCACCTATTGCATAAGGAATAAATCTATGATCTTTTAATTAATAGATACCTGAATATAAACATCAAATATCCGTCTTCCTAGACTGTAGTAGGATCTGTTATCCCTCATTACTATCTCTGCAAAGTGCAGCTTGATTTTGTAATTCCCATTTACCAGACAGGGAACGTGGTATGTGAGAGACAAAGGAGTGAGGCGTGCATTTGTGTACAATACAGAGTTGTCCATTCTGAGCATGGACTTGTTTTTTGCTATGTAGAAATCCAAGGAAGCAGGAACATCCCAGATATGTCCTGTGGTACTTGTTTGCCAATCCTCTCTTTTGGACGCATATTTTGCTGCACCTCCTGGCTCATTATCTGCTTCGTAGATGGTGTTTCCAATGGTGGCTTCTGGTCCCCCACAATTTATGTGCACTGAATATCGCTCTATTCATCGAAATAAAAATGGTCATGGTCACTGATATGATTAAACAAATTATAACACAAGAAATGTTAGGATCAGACCGTATGCTAAATCGGAGCAAACAGAACAGAAACAATTAAGATTTTGTGATGCAGGAGCATCCTTTTCCTCCTAGAGTGGAAATCGTGGTGGGACCCACGACGTAAATGCCCACATAATAGGACCTTTATATTTATTATCTAGTGAATATAGGAATAAGTTTGTCCGTTAACATTTGTCTAGGCTTTTGGGATCAACTGGTTGTTTATTCCTACACCAGTTGAATTCGATTTCTTTCCAGAGGAGGTTGATGCAGAGCATCATCTTCCTCTTGGGATGGAAATCCTAGTGGTGGGACGCATGATGGGGTAGCCACACGCAAAAGGACCATTGAGTTTATGACTGACTGAATTTTTAACAAAATTGCATGCACATGTTACCTTTGGGTTGCTATCTCAATGCAGAAGAGATGAATAGACAGAAGAGATGAAGACAGTTGGGAGAGAAAGGACATGTCCTCACCTCACGTCTTTTCTGATTTTAACAGATAAAAATTCAATCCAAAACTATACAAATTTATTTTTATATCTTCATCTTCGTCACTGTAACCAAACACATTTTTGTCCCTAATGTATTTGTCCATTCTATTCAAGGACAATAACTAAATGAAACCTTGGAGATAGTTTGATCATTCATGCACAGATGTACTGAAAAATATCTGGAAACTGGGAAGGATAATCTGATTTCCAGCTTCTCATGAGTATAGCTCTTCAAAGACAAGGACATATTATTAAACCTACAGACACGCATCTGTTATTGGATCAGGGAAACCTGAAGTTCATGATTAAGATTTTGGGTTGAGAATGTTCCGATAAAGGCGAACTGAATTTGATCATTTCTGTCTTTCGGGGGAGAGTTAATGGATAAAATATTCAATAATTCTAATTGAGTAAAAAGAAAACATATTACAAACAAAAATCTCAAAAATCATAATTTATATACAGATATTAAAAAAAACAAAAACTAACATACTAGCGTGTATTTCTTTTGTCGATCCAATCTGGGATGGGCCCTGGAAGCATATTCCTTGTAAGATACCTATGCAGAAAGTAAAAATTGTCATTTGGTTGAACATTTGTAAAAGACTGTTTGGAGGACAAGTTTATCATCATAATTGCTGTACTCTATCATGAGAATAACTTGAAAAAAGGATTGAGCCATCGGGTCAGCTCTGGTCAATATTTTTATTAAAAAATAATAATTTTGTTCTATTTTTTTCACAAGATATTGACCTGATGTGGTTTGGACAGGGTTTGGCCAGGCTGAATAGGTTTTATAGTTCAATGTCTTGTATGGTTCAACTAGAATCTTAGCCCTGTTCATGCTCCGAGTCTTAGATTTTCTTGGACTAGTTGTTTGACTGGTTTTGATTTAATAATTATGCTTTCATATGGCAAACATTAATTTCAGAAGGTAATATAATATAGTACACTTACATTTTCTCCAAGCTTTTTAGGCCATCATAATTTGTTGGAAGTGAACCATTTAATCTGTTGAAACTGAGATCCCTGTTTTCGAAAAGAAGGTAAAAAAAATAAATTAAATACCAAAACTGAGATCCCTGTTTTCGAAAAGAAGGTAAAAAAAATAAATTAAATACCAAAACTGAGATCCCTGTTTTCGAAAAGAAGGTAAAAAAAATAAATTAAATACCAAAACTGAGATCCCTGTTTTCGAAAAGAAGGTAAAAAAAATAAATTAAATACCAAAACTGAGATCCCTGTTTTCGAAAAGAAGGTAAAAAAAATAAATTAAATACCAAAACTGAGATCCCTGTTTTCGAAAAGAAGGTAAAAAAAATAAATTAAATACCAAAACTGAGATCCCTGGTTCATAATGCATTTTGAAAGTTATTTACAAATAATAATTTAGTTGCAATCTAAAGACAGCAGCTCTAAGTATCCATGAGATTCACACTTCAATCTTCATGACAGAATGGATGATGTATAAGGAATAGAGTGAATACAAAATTTTCAGGTGTGCCATTCTGGTCAAATATTCGGGAAAATTTCCTGACAAGTTGCAGTTGCTTAACAGCCTGCAATACACATTAATTTCATGTAAGCTAAATATATATGCTGTGTTGTAAATTAAATATGATCCTGATATGAGAGTGTCAGCTGCAGGAATAACTCACAGATACTTAATGCCTGCTATAGATTCTAGGTTGGGAAACTCTGAACCATCTCCAAGTAAGTTACTTATTTTTCTGCTCAATATTATACAGCATCAAAATGTGAGATGTTCAGGATTAAAGTTGTAACTGAGACCATAAATTTAAAACAAATATCTTACAGATCAGTTAGATTAGTCAAGAGAGAGATGCTTGAAGGAATGGGTCCAGTGAAACCACCAGCTTGGATCTCTCTGTTAATACAAAATTAAAGGGGGATTAGGGTTCTGCTTCAGTGATGAGATTCGGAGCTTGTGGTAGAAACTAGCACATACAATGTATCAAGTTGTTTCCAGCTCTGAATAAAATCAGGTATTCTTCCAGTGAAGTTATTGCTGCTAAGCCTTCTGCACTCGCCAAACGGAAAACACAGAATCATGAAACTTGGAGAGTAAAGAGATGCATCTGTAATATCAAATACTGCAACCAATGAGCATGATACACAATAACCATGTGAAATGAGAACCTACAGTTCCTTCAATCCGGTAAGATTAGTGAGAGCCTGGGGTAACTCTCCAGTGAGATTATTGGCACTGAGAGTTCTGCAATCACAAAAGGAGAAAAACACTTAGCATTCAATAATCAGGTAGGACTTAATTTCTAATACAAAAGCTTGAATGAACTGACAGATTCTCCAGGTTAACCAAGCCTCCAAGCTCAGGGGGAACGGTTCCAGAAAACATATTGTCCTGAATGTTCCTGCATAAATGCCAACTCTCAGGATTACTCCTGACTAAACAATTGAACAAATTTAAATATAAAATTAAAAGACAAGAAATTGACTAGTAGAAAAATGCATACAGGTAGCTCAGTGTGGTAATCCTTCCCAGATAGCTAGGAATTTTTCCCGTCAACCGATTCACGCCGACAGACCTGTTGTTTATACAATCTATTAATTATGAGTAAGCAATTCCTTGGCTAGAAAACATGAATGCAGAATTTTCTTACAATGTTTCCAGCTTGGTATTAGCCCATTCAGATGGTATATTGCCACTCAGGTAGTTGGCATAAAGAACTCTGCAAAGCCGATAAAGTTCTAATAAAACCGAATCATACGATGCAAATTCACGGTGCTCAATCTGTAGAAACGTAATAATTTGAAGCACTGCTTACAGATGTTTAAGGTGTGGAAGTTTCTCGATAGCCTTTGGGAGAGTACCGTCAAGATCTTGCCTTTTGAGATATCTGCATTGCAAGAACACATGGACCCATCAACTCCTCAATACAAGGTAAGAAATCAAAACTTTCAACCATTGCAAATCAACAATCATATGTCAAGAAAATACAACTTTTATTATTTATTGTTTTTATATATTTTTACTGCTAATGAATTGCATCTGAATTTCTCAAAATAAAATTCAACTACCGAATGGGGTTTATGAGGATATTTAATCCACCACAAATAGTCCTCCACTGAATTGTTTTCCTGGTGGTACGAGTTATTTTTTTAGCATAAAAAATTATTTAAATATTATTAATATTTTTTTAAATTAAAAAATTATTTTTTAACTTGAAATATAATGCATATTAAATGACATGTTTTTTAAATATTTATATGGTGATATAGTGGATGATATTTTTAAACAAATATTAAGATAATGATATATTAAATTAATCTTTGTTAACATGTCAAGTTTGTAATTGAGAATTATGCTAACCCTATAAAAAAATCAAAATAAATTATGAAGATTAATTACTAATTAATCCAATATTAAATGAAAAAATAGATAAAAAAAATAAAAAAACTACTTAAGTCAATCACGATCAACCTTAAAACTCATAACTCGACTCATAACTTGAATTAAGAGATCAAGATAATTTAAAAAATATTTTAAAAAAATATATAAAACTCAATTTCTAATCAACTCAATTTTAAATATTGAAAGTAAAAAAAAAATCAATTAAAAATAATAACAAAAATTAAAGTTAACCCAAGCTAACCTATAACACTTGTAACTTGGGATATGAGACAAGATAACTTCATAAAAAATAAAAAATAAAATTACAAATATTTATTTTCAATTGATTTAATTGTAAAAGTCAAAATCGACGAAAAAAAACCAAATCATTTAAACCAAGATAACTCTACAAAAATTAAATTGAAAAAAATTACAAAACTTGATTATCAAAAAAACCTAATAATACAGGATAAAATTAAAAAAATTATTGAAGGGTAAAATTAAAAAAAATAAAAAATGATCAAAAAATAATCCGAGTCAACTCAGGTTTATCTATTAAACCTTCGATCTAGATAATAAAATTAAGATAACCTTATAGAAATTAAATAAAAAATTACTAAGCCTAATTATTAAATATTAAATTACAAAAAGATAAAAAACAAAAAAAATAGATTCAGGTTAATTTATTAAATTTATGATATGAATTATATGATGAAGATAAATTCATAAAAAAATAAATTAAAAATCTCACTATAGAGAAAAAAGAACTAAATTCATGAGATAGATATATAACTCAATAAAATAAATTAGGTAAAATTATGGAGAATAATTTTAAAAATAATTTGATATTAAATGATGAATTTGAAAAACAAAAATAAATAAAAAATATATTAAATTATTCAAGATTAAAATAATATATATATTATAAGTATGACTGCAGTGATTTAACCACACACATTTAGTGTATTTTGTTAATTCCTTCAACTTGCCCATCAGAATCCTTCATACCTCAAATTTAAAATGAAAACAAAAGCATGGAGTGGTAAGTGAAGAGATATACATGGCAATAACGCGGCACGCTCCCCCAGGAAATGAGCAGTTGCAAACAACTTTATTGTCAGCTTCTAGCTTTCGAGGTAAAACTGTATCATTGCACAGTGTCATATTGCGATTCCAGCCCTTTTTGCCCAGTTGTGTTGCTACTTCAAGTAGAGCTTCCACTGCATAAATCAAAATTAAATCTCAATTTCTAATTCTGGGATGATTAGCTGGTGGCTTCTACAACGCCTCGCCAAGAAATGTTTGCAAAAAACACAGAATTCTGTAAGAAAATCACTGCATAATGCCATTACTAACATGGTTACATAATCCGTCAATACAATCAAATTTGATGGCTGCATTATCGAAGAGCATGATGCAGTGAGGATTTTGCAGATAAAAAAACTCCTGCTAGAAGAAGGCATTACAAGTGTATGTCTTCCTCTAAACATTAAAGAATCTGCTCATACGAACCAAATTAAAAATATACATGTACCTTCATCAGGAGCAAGGCTCCCAACTTGGGCCTCCAAGTTAATTGCTCCCATGCAAAACATTAGTAACACAAGCATAAGTAAGCTAGATGTGACTCTCAAAGTATCAGAGAGTGCAGGAGCCATCTTCCTTTGTCTGAAATCCACGTTAAGAAAGTAAGCTGCCTTTAGAGAGCTTTATGCATCATTACATTTGACCTTTCAGGATGATGTGGGGTCTTTCTTACGTTGTCTTGTATATACATATAGAAGCCCACACTTCAAGAATACCTTTCTGTCCCCGTCGGCTAGACCACTTGTCTATCCTTTCTTTTTCTTATATCTTTTAAAAATATTTTAAAAAAATTAAATGTTTTTTATTTTTAGTATTTTTAAATTATTTTAACGATGATATCAAAATTATTTTTAAAAAATAAAACAATATTATTTTTTAAAAAATAAAAAAATATTATTTTAATATATTTATAAATAAAAAAATATTTTAAAAATAACTATTAACATCTTTCCCAATAATCCTCGATGAAAAACTCCTAAATATATCCTTAGTCAACGGAAAGATTGGTAGGTCAAAAAAAAATAATAAATATCATTTGGAAATTGGGGAGGAAGTATCCGACAATATGAAAGAAGAATCTTACGTTCAGAAAGGGACAAATGATAGGCTATATAATTCTTTGAATCCACAAAACCATCAAAGAGGCTCATTGTATATAAAGATTTCATATTCCATGCAGCCTCCCTCGTCGTTTCTTAAAAAGACGGTATATCAGCGTTTTATTATATATTATTTAATTGTTATCACGTGATAATAGAAACAATAACAAAAAAAAATAAACTTGTCTCTTGTATAATTTTCTAGGAATTCACCACTAAAAAATTAATAAATAAAAATAAAAATATTAAAAGAATATTTTTATTAATAAAATTTTTTATTACCAATAAATTTACTGATAAATAAAAAATTACCAATAAATATTCACCTAATTTTATTAGTAAATTAATTACCAATGAAATAATAATGTAAATACAAATAAAAATTATGTCAGTAAATATAAAGATTGTGGCAGTGATTTTTATATTTTTTTAAAAATAATATATATTTAAACATGATATATTTTTATTTTTTATTTTTAAAATATCTTTCTAAAATATATTTATTAATCCAATTGTATTGAATAATCTCTCAAAATGAAATATCTTAAAGAATATCATTTCAAAGTTGGATTCCTACCGGTCTCTCCTGGGTGGCTCTATGAGATTCCATGTGTTTTCCTATGCTTTTAATGTGATGAAAATTTAGCACAAGTTGGTTTTCTAGTCCTCCACAATATTTGACCAAAATATTAAAAGACTAGGGTATGGAACCTAGCTCTAATATTTCAAATGTAAAAAAAATAAAATAGAAATTTATATATATTTTTTATATTGCAATAGGGAGTTGTTATAATTAAGCTATTCCATTACAAGGAGTCTGAGTAAAATAAAAAACCTAAAAATAATTACAAGAAAATTGTATTAAATAAAATATATTGTCTTTGAATGAACATATATTTCGCAACACATAGCATTCTCCATCATTTTGTCCCCGTTATAAAAGAAATGGTTGCCTAGATCAGTTTTGCTCTGCCACTTGAATATATAACAGTGAATATTATAATCTTGATGATAGCTGTAGTTAAGTTTTGGATTTGCTTTTTAATAATTATAATAATTATAAATTTGAGTTTTTTAGAATGAATTATTAAAAATTTATATGATTATTAATTTTAAAATTAATAAAATTAATTAATATATATATATATATAAACTAATTCAGATATTTATTGATCCAGATATTTCCATTAATAGTAAATATTATATGTTCAAGCAACAGCAAACACATCGTGAAATACATTGTTGAATGACTAAAATGTGACTATTCTTATTGTTCAGGAGCAAATGTGTACTTTACCCTCAAATCATATTAATCCAATAAAGTACTTATGAACAAGCAAATTAAAGCAAAGCTGTGTTTGGGAACATGAACACTAATTCCAAACAGAGTCTAAATCAGACACATCTAAGCATCTTCTTAATCATTTTAAACAAACAAGAATAAATAATGTATCACAAGCATCTTATTGATTGTTTTGTATAATTATTTAAACTGTGTTATTTAATAATTTAAATAAGTTGATATAAAAATAAATATTATTGATAAAAATAAATTTTTAAAAAATAATAAAAAGTTATTTACTTCACCAAGCCTAAAAGGCTGATTGTTTCCATTATATAATAATAACAATAACAATAATAATAATAATAATAACAATAATAATAATAATAATAAAATGGTATACAAGGTCATAAGATCTTAATTAATAAAAAAAAATTATAGCTGCACAAAGAAAATAATTGAAAGTTTTTATAATTAAAAAATATTTTTGAAAAACTAAAATACCAAATACACAAAGCATTGAGAGAAGTTTTTATATATTTTTAGCTGAAAAATATTTTTGAAAAACCAAAATATCCTTCCATTAATGCAAGGAAATCATGTTCCTTGCCTTCCAGCTGCGAAATCACAAATCCATAGCCAACATTCACGAAAACCTGCCACAGGCTGGTATGTAGACAGAAGGACAATAATGCATGAGACGACGGCCAGTAGGGACTCAAATCTTTCAACTGATCTTGCTTGTTTGATTTTGTGTTGTATGATTTTCTTAACAAATATTTTTTAATAAAAATTATATTAAAATAATAATTTTTTTATTTTTTTATTAAAATATTTTAAAAACATTTTAAAACAATTAATTTAATATTTTAAAATAAAAAATACTTTAAAAAATACCCCATATCCCTGATGGCTATTGACTTCTATTGACTTGGTACAAGCGTTCATATAATAATCGCTCGGTGTGAGATATTAATCTGAGTCTTGTCATTGCTCTCTAGCTAGGTGACATATAGAGAAATTAATGTTTGATTAATCTTATTCAAAAAATTAAATGAATGATTGATTTATCTATGCAATATTTAAAAGATTTACTTTTTCAACCGTTAAAATAGTAATGAGATTTTCAGGGTGTTTGTTCATAGTTTTAAAAAACAAATTAAAAAAAAATATTTTTAAATCATTGTGATATACTAATATTAAGAATATATTTTAATAAATAAGAAAATATTAATTTATTATATTTTTAAATAAATATTTTTTTAAAAAATAATATTTATTACTGTTTCAAATATCCCCTGTCTTTTCTTTTTAAACGAGGATTAAGGTTTCCAATTTTAGTTGGGAAAATAAGAGATACATAGATCACAACATCATTTTATTATTTTACCCTCCTAGCTCTATCTTCTTCTTGGAATCGTAAGTTTGAAAGAACCACTAAAAGTAAAAAGATGTTATTCTAAGCTCCGAAAATAATATTTAATTGGGAAGGTGCTGATCTTGCAAGTTAATGGTCAAAGTTTGAATAATAGGTAAAGTGATTAGGGTTTTTTTTTTTAAATTTAGGACAGTGAAAGGAAAAAATAACACAATTAAAAATATTAAAAATAAAAATAATTAGTTTTAGAGTAGATCAATAATAATTTTTTCATATATAAAATCAATATAAAAAATATAGAGAATATTTAAGGTGTTTTAAATGTGATGAATAATCTACATTTAATAATCTTGAGTCTAGCATTATGTCAAACTCAAATGCTATTGGATTTACTTGTAAAGTTACACTTAATAGCATTAGGTCTTGCAGGAATGCTAGACCCAATACTATTGGATTTGTTGTCGAGCCAAATCTCATATTTTTTGATCTTGCTGCCTAGCAAGGCTCAATATCCTAGGGTCTAGCGATCAAGCTAAATCCAATAACTTTGAATCTGGTTGTGGAGCCGGATCCAATATTTTTTTTAAGAGTATTTTTTACTTGAAAATAATTCACATAATTTTTTTATATTTTTAACAACAACATCTCAAAATTAAAAAAAAACAAATACTATAATTTTTTTATATTTTTAACAACAACATTTCAAAATTAAAAAAAATACAAAAAAATACATCAAAATATAATATTGTTTCAAGACAAATACACTTTTAAAATATAAAAACAAACAACTTTTAAAGCAAATATGACAAAGAAAACGTGATTGTGTGTGTATAAAAATTAATCACATTTTCCATATTAATTAAAACAAATATGCATTGGGTCAAAAAATACAAAAATTATAAATATAAAAATATCATTAGGTCTAGTTGGGCAACCAACCCTAGCGAGACCCAATAGCACTGGGTCTGGCTTTCAAGTTAGACCCAATATTATTGGATCTAGTTAGACAGTCAGATCCAAGAATATTGGTAGTTGGATTTAATAGCATTGGGTTTGGCGGTCAATTCAAATCCAGCAATATTTTTTGACTAAAAAACAGAAATATAGTAGCATTTTTTACTAAAAAAATAGAAAAGATAGTGTCCCCTGGTTCTACAGTATTGTCTACAGTGTAAATAATCTATGTCTATAATATGGTCTATAGTATAATAAATTTATATACACAATATTTGTATGGTGTTTTTTCATGCATTTTAAAGTATAGTATAATAATAATGTCTTATCTGTGACAGAAAAATGAATCTATAAACATCTAATAAGCTTCATAAAATAGATTTGTCATTTGTGAGATTTATTTTAAATATGGTCAAATGTCGTATGGTCCATCGAAATTGTATAACCAAAGCTAAAATAATACGAATAGTTATCGGTTTAACAATTGGGTTAAAGGTCTCAAAATATCATAAAAGACAAACAAAAAAGAAGATGGTTTTGGAAAAAAATATACAAACCATGTGTATCATTATCACTATATAAATGTTACAGTTATGGTGATAAACATTACAATAACAACAACCATAACTTTCAGAATAATCACAATTGAGTTTAAGTTTAAACCTAATAGAGTAAAGTTTGAAAATCATGCATCCTGGTTTGTAGGGAGCATGTGATTAATATTCTTAACACCTTCCGTAAAATTAGTAGGTAAGGAACAAATTAATAATTTATCACGCAGAATACAAAATTGACTAACAGTATAGGCTTTGGAGAAAATATTTGCAGCTTCATTGCAGGTATTGATATATCAAATAACCACATCTTTGTTAGCCACCTTCTCTTGAATAAATGATAATCAATTTTAAGATGTTTAGCTTGCACATGAAAAATAAAATTAGAAGCCAAAGACATAACACCGAGATTATCACACCTAAGTGTAGTTGGTGAAGACAAATAAATGTGCAACTCTTGTAAAAGCATACAGATCCAATATACTTCAGCTGTTACTAATGCCAAGCTTCGATACTCTGCTTCAGTACTAGAACTGGAGATGATAGGTTGTTTTTTAGAGGATCAATGCCAAGCTTCGATACTCTGCTTCAGTGGAGATGATAGGTTGTTTTTTAGAGGACCAAGAAACTAAATATTGTCCAATATAGTTGTCATAGCCACTTGAAGAATGTCTATTAGGATTACCTGCCTAATCTGCATCACAGAAAGTATGTAAGGCAACAGTACTTGGTTTATAGTGAAGACCAAAATCAGCAATATGCTTTAAGTAACAAAGAACTCTATTGGCTGAAGTCCAGTGGGTACTAATAGGTGCTTACATATGTTGACATAACTGATTGACAGAGCATACAATATCAAGATGTGTAATGGTGACATACTGAAGGGCCCCAACAATATGGCGGTATTCAGAAGGATCAATTAAGAGATCACCATTAAATTTTGACATTTTCTATCCAGAAATGTAGGGAGCCTTGTAAAGTCGAGCACCTACCATATTAGCACAATCAAGTAAATTAGCAATTCATTTAGATTGACGTAAATGTAACCTTGTATGATCACGTGCAACCTTTATCCCTAAAAAATAGCTCAAGTCACCTAAATCTTTTATCACAAACTCATATTGCAATTATGAGATAATAGAGAACATTATCAAATTATTATTTTCAGTGATGATAATATCATCGAAATACATTAATATATAAATATGCAATTTATCTCTATGAAGAGTAAAGAAAGAGTAGTCAACGTATGAACCAGAAAAACCAAGATCAACCAGTGCGTGTAAGAGGCAAGTGAACTAAGATTGTGGTGCTTGTTTAAGGCCATAAAAAGAGTGATGCAATCGACATGCAAATGTAGGATGTTCAGCACTGATAAACCCTTTTGGTTGCTCCATATAAACTTCCTCATCATCAAGATATTCTTGGAGAAAAGCATTGGAAACATCTAGCTGCCATATGGTCCATCAAACTGTACAACCAAAGCTAAAATAAAAGGAACGATTATCGATTTAACAACTAGGCTAAAGGTCTTAAAGTAGTTGACACCAAACCTATGATCAAATCCTTTGGCGACTAACCTTACCTTGTAATGATCAATAGAGTCATGAAGTTTCTGTTTGATCTTGTAAACTCATTTGTTGTGAACAATATCATAGGAAGAAGGTCATGGACTGAGTGATCACGTATCATTATTCAATAATGCCTTGAACGCAAATTCTATAGCTACATGTCATTTCAGATTTGGAGACTACCTGTGTATAAGTATTAGGCTCATGAGGGATGACTGGTGTATGGAACAGGTGAAATTGATGTTATGAGGAATAATGGGTCACATAGTCAGGAAACTGACAAGGCCAAAAATGCCCTGTTTGTGAGCGAGAAACAATATAGGGAACAAGGGAGTGCCTCATAGATGAATTTGAATAAATTAGGGGATCAAACGATTCAATGATAATGGGATAGGGTGAAGAATTACAGGGCACAGTTGAAATTTGAATAGAGGATGGGATGGGTGACACAAGGGAATTAAGGGGCTCATGAGGTTAGGGTAAAGGATGTGAATTTATTGTAAGTTGATTTGCATAATAGTTTATTCAATAGGTAAGTGGTGAGCCCAAAAAATTAGGGGAAGTTGGAATTCGAAGGGAAGAACAAGATGTACTAGTAAATTTGGTAGGTGGTGGACCTAAAAAATTAAAAGAAATTGGAATTTGAATGGGAGAGAAAAATATGTCAGGAGGGATCACAATACCAATAGGAGAGTAATTTGGAATCCTTATTTTGCCTGGAAAACAGTTTTCATCAAACACAACACTGCGAGAGATGTGAACACGCTCACTTATGGAATCAAAACACTTATAACCCTTTTGACTGGAGCAATAACCAATAAAAATGCACAAGATACTACGATATGACAATTTATTTTTAGCATATAGATGTAACGAAGGATAACATCTACATCCAAAGTTTCGTAGAAAAGAATAACCAGGTGCATTTTTGTATAGTTTGAATAAATAAGCATCATTATTTAAAACTAGCGTAAGAAACCTATTAATTAAATATATGGTAATTAAAAATAATTTAACCTAAAATTTCTTAGCAAGGCCAGATTGTGCAAGTAAAGTGAGGCCTATATCAACAATGTGGTGATGTTTTCATTTAGCAATATTATTTTGTTAAGAAGTATGTGGACATATTTGTTTATGAAAAATACCATTTTCTATAAGATACAGAGTAAAAAAGAAGGAAATATATTCTTCACCGTTATAGGTTTGTAAACATTTAATAGGGGATGAAAATTGTTTTTCCACAAAGTAGCTGAAACTGAACAAAAGAATTAAAGACATCATATTTATTTGCAATTGGATACAACTATGTAAATCAACTGAAATCATTAATAAATGTTAAATAAAATTTAAAATCATTAGGTGAGATAAGAAGTGTAAGCCAAACATCCGTGTGGATCAGATCTAAAGGACTTGATGTCTCATGATGAGAGGAAAAAGGTTATTGAATGGATTTTCCAAGTTAACAAGATTCACATATAAAGTTCTTTTGCATTGAACCAAGAAGAGTTAAATTAGAATAAGATAAGACATGATGTAAGACGGACTCGGATGGATGACCTAAGCATTACTGCTAGAGAATGGATTTTCCAAGTTAACAAGATTCATATATAAAGTTCTTTTGCATTGAACCAAAAAGAGTTAAATTAGAATTAGATAAGACATGATGTAAGACAGACTCAGATGGATGACCTAAGCATTACTGCTAAATTGATAAAATAGAGCCCATTTTCACTCGGACCCTGAAGAAGCATGATTCCTGTCTGATTCTCCTAAACCGAATGGGCATTATATGTGAGATGGAAAAACATCATTATCGACACAAAAAAATTTAATAGAAAAAAGATCAGTAGCAGCGTGAGGACAATGAATAATATTTTTAAGAAGAAAGCGATTGTAATAAGAGTGGACAATGGATGAACTAATATGTTTAATAGACAAACTTACACCATTACCTACATCGACAATCTCATTACCATCAAGCGGGCGTTTGGAATCAAGATTCTCAACATTATTAGTTACGTGTGCATTAGCACCACTATCCGCAAGCCATTGACAATTCAAAAATTTTGCATTAATATCGGTAACCATGGTTACCAGTTCTGTAGGAGGATGATGTCCTTGGAAAGAAAAATCCATTCACCGAAAAGAGTCCAATACCTGATGATTATGTCCTTTGCAAATCTGGCAAGGGGAACGACCACCAAAGTTAAAAACAGAAAAAACATCCTTAGTATATGTGGAGGAGGCAAGTTTAAGATAAAAGTTCGACTTTGTAGCTTTAGTGTTTAAAGACCTAGAAAAATGGAGTTTACATTTCACAGGCTGAAACTTTGGTTGATTATTGAATAAAGCAAATGAGAATGTTTTTGGCGCAGGATTTAATGGAGCATGATGATTCAAAATTGTTTCATGATTCAGCAGCTCAGACCTGAAATCAAAAAATGGCATAGAAATCTCACGAGTATGGAAGGAGTAAGATAATAAATTGTGTAAAAGTATGATTAATACCCCTAATAATAAAGGATATGAGATTGTCATTACCAACTAGTTTTCCAACGGCAAATAATTGATCTGCTAAGAACTTGGCTTCAATCATATATGAAGCACAAGTCAAAGAACCTTGTTAGAGATTTTGTAGCTAACATTTCAAGTAAGAGATGTGAGATTTTGATTAAGAAGCAAAGCGAGTAGCAAGAGATTGTCATGCTAAAAACGAAGAGTCCAAACCATAAAAGAAAGCTACTAGTGTAGAAGAAATAGAAGAGATGATCCATCTTAGTAAAAGTTAGTCACGACTCTGCCAACTGGTGTGGATAGGATTTACAAACTTATTTTTTATAGCATTATCATCAATAAACATAGTAAAGCAGAGATTAGAACCATCAATAAAGCCATGCAGATTATGACTCTTAAGAATAGATTTAAATTGTGCAATCAATGTAATATAGTTTGTCTCCTTAAGTTTGATAGAGACAAGTTGTGTTAGATTGGAGAAAATAAACTAGGATAAGAAGGAGAATCCAAAATCAACCATGTTTTAGAAAAAGCGAAAGCAAGATCTTTAAAATATAAACTAGATTGGTTTTGATACCATGAAAAAAAAAAAGATGATTTGAGCAAAAAATATACAAACCGTGTGTATCATTATCATTATATATAGATGTTACAATTATAATCATAAACATTATAATAATAGCAACCGTAACTTTTAGAATAATCACAATAAAATTTAAGTTTAAAGTTGACATAGTAAAGTTTGAAAATCAAGTATTTTGATTTATAAGTAGCCTAGAATTGATATCCTATAGATGCAAGTCCATACTTCTATCGATAGGCCTCTAAACTGCTTATAGTCATGGGTTTATTGTAATGTACATAATTATTAAATATGCTTGAGATGACATATTAACATGGAAAACTTAGAATCTGGCCCAATTTTTTTAATTAAACTAGTTTATCATCATCAGGTTTTTAGTAATTCAATTAATCAATTTAACTAAATTTAAATACAACCAGGACTATATATATATATATATATGCGCAAATCCGAACTTTTTTTTTTTTTACATTTGATATCCTAGATCACGTTTGACAACTATAGTTGACATAACTCATGTGACCGTTTAGGATCAAAGAATTTACATAAATCTAATGCTTGACTGCTCTAGCTTTTTGCTGCGATTTTAAGAACTCCATGGACCCATTATCTTGTAAAAACGGGCTAAGGTGAAAATACCATAGGAACAGATGGGCTTTGCCTTTCACCATTTTTTTCTCTTCAGAAAGGGTTATAAGTTTTTGTATTTCCAGCATAGCTGTAAAGCTTCCTGTGCCTTTTTAAAAAAAATTGTTTTTCGTGTATTTGTAAGTACAGGGGGTGCTGATCCTGAACTTGTTTAAGCACAAGCAAGCAGATCCACATCGAGTCTTTAATGAGAAATTATTTAAAGATTAGATGTGTTTATCTAACCATTTTCTACATACAATGTTTTAATTTAATCTTAAAACTAAAATTTTGATGATGGATTATTTTAAAATGAGCCATATCTTGTGGAACTCTCCTTGTGAGTAGAAAGCCAGAAAATGCAAGAAAAAAAAATATAAAATGTGCATAAAACAATCTATGTTGATATATAATCTAACAAATTAATAAATCAATCCTTCCTCATGGAGATATAAAGATGTCAAACAAGCTGAAATGAAAAGAAAAATCGATGTGTGAGAAAACAAGAGAAACAGACTCACAAAAGCAGCAGCAAAAGTACCATGGCAACCACCACATCACAGCCTTTACCCTGAAGTGTCAATATCTATAGCTAAAATCACACTTTTGACATTACTTCCAAGACCTCAAGGAGTCTTTTCAGGTTTTTTCTCCCCTACTGTTTCAGTAGTTTTAGTCTCAGTCCCCACGGTTTTTTTCTCCCCTAATGTTTCAGTAGTTTTTGGCTCTGCTGCTGCTGCCGGTGGTGTGACTTCACTTGTTACTTTTTCTGTCTCTACCTTTACAGGAGCATTTACATCTTTTGGTTCAATTACCACTACAGGTTCTTCCTTCACTGTTGAAGATTCTTCTTTTGGCACTTCTGGCTCAGTAGGTTTTTCAGTTTCTGAAGTTTCTGGTTTGACTTCACTTGTTACTTTTTCTGTCTCTACCTTTACAGGAGCATTTACATCTTTTGGTTCAATTACCACTACAGGTTCTTCCTTCACTGTTGAAGATTCTTCTTTTGGCACTTCTGGCTCAGTAGGTTTTTTAGTTTCTGAAGTTTCTGGTTTCTCTTGTTCTGCTGGTGCCTTGTCACTTTCTTTTGGCTCCTTCCCTTTTTCATTCTGCATAGCATGCAATTTTAACCATAAGATATCGCAGAATATTCAAAATCTAACTAATATGTTCATTTTACCAATGGCATTGTAGCTTATGGCAGCCCTGCAAAGCAAGAGAAGTGAGGGCTCAGGCTTGAGCCCCCTGTCCCCCTCTTAGGTCGCAGTACTAGTTATATACAAGCAATGGAGACTCTATAGGTTCCAACGGGACACCATAAATAATTCTCTACTTCTGGGGCTGGTTGTGTCAGAATGATAGTTGTTAACCTTAGAAACAGTTAGGGTTTTCAAGTCAAACTATTTTCTATTTAAGCAGCAATGTTTCATTCTTTAAGAAAACAAAAGTGTTGATTCGGTCAAGACTGGCCATGCCAACATAATCATTAAAAATATAGCAATGTTTCGGATCAATATCTTCTCCTATTCAACTAGAAAGTTGGCTTGAATTAGGTTTTGGATCCTGAATTTTCTCATATTAACCCTCCAGTCAGGCTAGTTTCAGCAGCTATGGCATAACCTGCCATTAACACCAGTCCTTAATTTATCGACCATTGGGCCGAAGAATAACCTATCCAGTTGGCTGTTGTGTGAACAAGGCGATGCAAATGTAATTGTGTGTATGGACTTGCATTGCATAAAAATAAAGTGCAGGGAACATAGCTAAGAGGCTGAAAGATACGTTCCAAAATCAACGAAGAACACCCCACAATCTGACACAATTTAATCGAATTGGTAGGAAACAAAGGATCAGAATAATCCAAGCCCCAACAACCAGTACAGCAAGATACAAGTCTTCTATGGATGTCAAGTACTTACAGCCATAAACCATCAATTTTGCCACGCTTTATGGCGCCCACCATCGACTAGAGCCATACATATCCAGCCATGTTGCTCTATAGTTGCTTTCTATTTCTATCAAGATTTAACATTCCTACCTAGATCCCTCATCATCATAAGAGTTTTTAGATATATTTTTCTATCCCTCAATATTTTTATATCACCTTTCTCACATCAAAACTAAGTTATCTAACAACGCAAATCAAACTCCGTTTTTTAATATATATTCGGTACTGTTAATGCATGTAATTTTTATAAATATTTTTCATTTTAAAATATATTAAAATAATGTTTTTGAATTTTTTTTTGTTATACATATCAAAATCATCAAAAATAATACTAAAACAAATATAAATTTAATATTTTTTAAAGGAAAACATGTTTTTGAAAAGTATCAAAAAATAAAAATTACTACAGTCCCAACCAAGTTGTTATTTCTTTCTTTATCTAATAAGATCGCATTAAAATAATAATATACTAATACCTTCTCACTATTAATATATAAAACTAATGTGGGCAGCAATTAAAAAAAATTATCTCATTAAAGGGTATGAAAATGAAATCACAGAAAATATTGAGGAAAATCATGGAAGAACCAAACAAAAAATGGGTCCTTGATAAGAGTTAATTTGTTTGTATGTTATCGAATGAATATGCAAAATAACAAAGTTAAAGATACCTTACCCCAACTTTCCTGTTCATAGAAACTAAAGCTTTTAACTTTATTAATTGCTTATAATATCCCAACAAATAAAATAAACCTAATTAATACAAATAGCTGCATAGTTTTTCATAGAGAAAGTGGGCTTAAGGGAAAAGTTTTACTTGAGCTTTAAACTTCATTGCTAAAGAATGTCTTAAAATAAAATAAAATCAAAATCTTTCATTTATGTTTGCACAAAAAATAAAAATAATTGTATGGAAAATCTTGGTATAAGAAATAAAATAAATACCTCCTTGAACAAATTACTTAGAGATCGTCTCTTGCTGTCATCAACAATCTCAGTCTCCTCCACCTTATCACCGCCGGCATCACCAATATCTTTCTCAAAAACGACTTTCTTTTCCTCTTCATCCTCAGCGGCAACCTTATCTTCAACCTGAACATCACCACCTGTTGCCACCATAACTTCCTCCTTGGCAGGCTCAGGAGTCTCACCCTCCTTCAACACCTCAGGCTTGGTGGCACAGGCTCCCATATTATCCTTCCTTCTCTGCCTTTAACAAGCAACTAGTATCCTTGCTTTTGGTGCACGTTAAAGAAAGTTAAAAGAAAGATTCAAGAATTGTAGACAGACAAAGAGAGGAAAGAAAATATGGGAAACTTAAATATAAATAAAAGAAGATGAAGGGGAAACGTGGGATGCTATTTTTTTGGCTCCGGCATCCACTCTGTGATGGAGGGAAGCGTACGTGTATATATATAGACAGAGAAGAAAGAGGAAGAAAAGAAAAGAGAGACGGAGAGACAAGAAAAACTGGTTTGAAAATCAAGGGTTTTCAATGTTTTTTTGGAAGCTTGGTTTTTGTGAAATATTTTTTTTGAACAAATTACTTAGAGATCGTCTCTTGCTGTCATCAACAATCTCAGTCTCCTCCACCTTATCACCGCCGGCATCACCAATATCTTTCTCAAAAACGACTTTCTTTTCCTCTTCATCCTCAGCGGCAACCTTATCTTCAACCTGAACATCACCACCTGTTGCCACCATAACTTCCTCCTTGGCAGGCTCAGGAGTCTCACCCTCCTTCAACACCTCAGGCTTGGTGGCACAGGCTCCCATATTATCCTTCCTTCTCTGCCTTTAACAAGCAACTAGTATCCTTGCTTTTGGTGCACGTTAAAGAAAGTTAAAAGAAAGATTCAAGAATTGTAGACAGACAAAGAGAGGAAAGAAAATATGGGAAACTTAAATATAAATAAAAGAAGATGAAGGAGAAACGTGGGATGCTATTTTTTTGGCTCCGGCATCCACTCTGTGATGGAGGGAAGCGTATGTCTATATATATAGACAGAGAAGAAAGAGGAAGAAAAGAAAAGAAAGACGGAGAGACTAGAAAAACTGGTTTGAAAATTAAGGGTTTTCAATGTTTTTATGGAAGCTTGGCTTTTGTGAAATATTTTCTAAGAATTTCCCTAATTTGGAATTATGGTAGAACAGGTGTCCCCGGCTGTGGGAGGGGGAGGGGGGGTGTTTATGGGAAGAGGACAGGTGTCCCCGGCTGTGAGAGGGAGAGGGAGAGGGAGAGGGGGAGTGTTTATGAGAGGAGTGAGGGAAGGGAAGGAGAGGAAGGGAGAGAAGGAAGGAAAATGGATGTTTTTTTTTTTTTTTAAGCGGGGAATTTGAGGGGTTCATAATTCATTTATTGCATTTAATTTAAATTTTATTATTCATTTATTTATTTGGTGTTTGGTGTGAGTGCTGTACTTTTGTGTGATGTTATGTGGATGTTTCTCATTGATTTAATTTTCTAGTAATTTATAGAAAGAAAATGGGACAATTGAGTTGGCTATGGTATTAATGTAGGTCCCAATTACAGGTTGGCTCGATGACTCTTGATTTCAAATAATAAAAACTCCATTTAAATTAGGGTTTCTTTTTGGGTTTTTGATAGGTTAAATATATGATTTATTAGAAATAAAAAAGGGTTTTTTAAAATAATTTAATTATGCGTGTGTGTTAATTGTTCTTGAGATATACTTAATGGTTTTAAAAAAAATTAAAGATGCAAAAAGAAAGAAAGTAAAGATAACATTTGATTGTGGATTTATTTGGAAGGTAATTACAGCAAGAAAAAAAGTCAAAATTAGTTGAATTTTATTTTTATATAAATTGATAAATCATTTATTTTTTTTGTGTATAGGTTTTGAAGGGAAAAAAAAAAAACTTTTGCTAGTTATGATCCCATCAGCACACCTTTTTAATAATTTTGGTGCTTCAAATTCAGGACCCTATTGAAGTGCCAAAACTAGCATATCTTAATTAAAACTCTTACTTTACTAGTAAGAGGAGGGCACATTCTTGCATCCATTCATTTCCATGGAGGCCGAGAGACGTGGAGATTCTAGTTGTTTTGTTTTTGTTTTTGGACGGCCAGATTGTGTCTATATATTTATATTAAATGTGTTTAATCTTGGCAGGTTGATGCAGGATAAATACCTTAGAAATATGATAATAGTTATTTTTTAAAGTGTTATTTTTAAAAATACATTAAAAAAATATTTATTATTTTAAAAAAATAATTTTTAATATAAACATATGAAAATAATTTAAAACTAAAAAAATTAATTTAAAACTAAAAAAATTAATTTTTTTAAAGCATTTTTAAAATATAAAAACAAACAAACTCTTGCTCATATCTTAAATTAAACTAAATAGAAACTAATTAACCTGATCAAATTTGATAAATCAACTTATAATCTAATTAATTCAATTAAAATTTAAAATAATTATTTAAAAAAATATTATTTTAATTTGAAAAAATAGATATATATAAAGAGCACATGAACCGAATACTTAACCCGGCGGTGTTTAATAACTTCTTAAATGAACATACAGCTGGTATCAAAGATGCTACGAGTTTGAGAAAAAAAAAAAAAGAAAAAGAAAAGAAAAGCAAAGAGCATTATTTCATGCACTAGGCAGCAGGCAGCAGGCAGCAGGCAGAGAGATGGAGGGAGAGGTAGGGCAGTAGTGGTGCCCATGTAGTTTCATCGTGTTCGCCATTAGAGAACACTATTCCATCATCAAGTAGTGTTTTGCAAGGTTTGAGTTTATTTTAATTATTAATGCTCTCTGGAGACTACCCTTCCTTGCAATCACATCTTGGGTGTGCTCTGGGGCCATCACGATTAGCATAAAGCTTGTTTAAAGCTCATGGATGGGCTGATGTTTCCACTTCACCTCTTGACATGACCACACTTGAATTTGCTTGGCAGTCATGTTAAATACGTCATTTATTCTTGGAGTAAGTTTGTTCATAGTTTTTAAACTCGATCTAGTTTGAGATCTGGATTTCAGGTTTTGACCGGATCATTAGGTTTTGATCAAGTTATCTGGATTAGCCGGGTTAATTTTTATTTTAAAAAAAAATTCAAAACGGCATCGTTTTAGTAAAAAAATAAATAAAAATCAACAAGTTGCAACCAGATTTTTGACCGGGTTTTGCCGGGTTGCCGAATCGGCCGGGTCATGACTCATTCTATTTTTTCATCAACCCGGCCCGGTTTTAGCCCCGGGTCGGCCGGGTCCCGCGTCAACCCACCGGACCGGACCAAGTTTTAAAACACTGGTTTGTTCCTTTAGTTTAAAAATATTTCTATAAAAAAATTATTTTTTATTTTTTTAATTCAAATTTATGTTTTTTTATCGTTTTTTTATATTAATATTAAAAAATTATTTTAATATAATTTTAAATAAAAATTAATTTAAAAAATAATTATTATCATATTTTTAAATATATTAGTTGGGATTGTAAATTAGTATATATTTGGTATTGTAATTATGGTGTATATTTTTTAAAAAATAAGATTAACACATTAAAATATACTAGTTTAATTTTTAAATGAAAACAATTTGAAAAGGCAGGTTATAACACAAAAACACTGATTTTGCTGGATGTATGAAGGTTTTTTTAATAAAAAAAATCTAATTCAATTGTACATAATTTGCCTAAACCTAATAAAAAAGAATTTAGCTACAATTCATGAAAACTACCAAGAAAAATATTGTATCTTGTGTACATTTATTATATTCTATTGAAAAAATTATTCATGTGTAAATTTTTATGTATAAGAAATTCATACAAATTTATATATCAACTAATAAATAGTAAAATAAAGATTTAATGAATTATCTAGCCTCCCATTCTATAATCACTTCCCAAAATTATTTTTCCTTTCCATATGCATGTATTTCTCTTCAACAGTGTAAATTAAGGGGTAGAATAATAATATAATTTAATATTTATCAGAATAAATAGTAACATAAATTATATCAATCACAGATTTTTTTAAAAAAAAAAACCTTTATTGTGAACTACGAATTGATTTAATGTGAGGTGTGTCACAAATGTAAATGCAATGCACCCAACTAACGGGTATTATACTTTCTATACTAAAAACCTTGGGTACACCGTATTTTCTTCACTAAGGAGATGGCTTCTTCCTCTCTCTTTTTGCCTTTTTCTCCTTTTTTTTATTTTTTCATTTTTTAATATTTACTTAATTTTAAATTTATCTTCATAAATTATTTTAATTTTTTTATTAAATTATTAAAATCTTAAAGAAATATTCTAATATTTGATTTATGCTCAATTTTATAATATTCTATTTTTATTATTGTTTTATTAATTAAATAATAATTTAAAAAATATAGTTCTTAAATTCAATAAAATTCATAATCCAAATTATATATTTAGCTAATTAAGTTATGATTTTTTTAAAAAAATCATTTTAATTTTTTTAAAAGATAAATCATATATTTTATTAGTCATTTGTATTAATTATGGATTCTTTAAGTTAACTAAATTAAATTAAGGTAGCTTTTACACAGTTTAACTCAAGTTAAAAAAAATATCCAATCATAAAGTTTCAAGGATAATCAATTAAATTAAATTTAACAAAAAATACCAAATAATATTTTATGCTAAAATAAGTCTTATCATAATAATAATAATAATAATAAAGATTGAAATTTTCAACCACGGGGTCTGTTAACATCGGCAACTTTTATCTTTATTTGGGCCAAAATTGTTGGGCCACATGGACCTAATGAAAAGTTATTGGGTTACACCAAACCTCTCAAGACTATTATTACATGGGCATGATAAATTAAATTCGGAATAATGATACGTGGGCTGAACATTTAAATCCAATGCTTGATCTTTGCTTAGCCTCCCTTGTGATTATTATTATTTTGGGTTTAAGATTTAGGATTTTTTAAGTAATATACAGGAGAAATTTTCATTTTTTTTTCCACCTATATTTTCAAATTATGATTTTTATTCTCAAATTTCTTTTTAAAATTATCCATATAAGGTATCCGATGACACTTGTACATTTATACATTTTTGTGGGAAAAAAACGAGTATAAAAAAAATATTTCCATATATTTTTATTTTTAAAAATACAGAGATTCATTATAAAATTACCTCATAGATGATTTATTTTTTTATTTTTAATTTTATCTTTTAAACAGAAAATGTTTTGTATTCTCTTAATTTATCCCTTGCATTATTAGACATTAACCAAATTGCAACATAAGACAAAAATAAATTCCATATAAAACCAATGAACCACCCACCAAACTAATTTAGTTTGAATTTTTGAAGTATATAAACCAATTAATCTTGAGTTGAAGTGGTCATAACTAAGCAGATTTAATTGATTTAGGGCTTATTTAATATTATGATAATTTTTTATTATAATTTAAAAAATTATAAAATCTAATTTTTTAATCAAGGTTTCAAGATAAAATTACCAATAAAATCTTGTAAATCTAAAATATATTGATTAATAAAACACTTTCAAAACAAAATATATGAGAGCCCATGAGTTTATATGAATCTTCTAAAATACGATATATTATTTATCTGAGAGTATTTGATTTAAAGATGATTTTGAATTTTTCTAGTGGAACCTATATAAAAATTATGTATTTTTAACTTTTAAAGGTATAATTTATACTTTAAATGAATTATATTTTCAAAAAAATACATCACATCCCCAAACCTAACATATATTTAACCACTAGATCAATCCTCGTTTTATTTAGTTATTCTGTTAAATTAACTGTTCGTTATTGTAACAACAATTTACCTTTTATATATATCATTAATATTTTTTATTATTATTATCGTGAGTAGTAATTCGGTGTTCGTTTTTCAAGAATTTTTGCTGAACAATTCATATTATCCATGCATAGTTCATATTTCAACAATAATATATTTTTAACAATTTAATTAAAGAACTGGTGACCTGCAATCTCTATCGAAACAAGGTTTGGTTCTTTTTTAATAACGTTATAATAAAAGTTCAAAACCTAAAGCTATTAAAATTGGCTGAGATTATGAGCTAAGAAAGTTAATCAAAGTAAATTTGATGGTTCAGAAGGTCAGCTAAGATAAATTTATTTTATTTTAAAAAAAACTTAACTCGAAGAAAAATAAATTAGCTCAGTCATATGTTATTTCAAGAGTTCATAACAAAAATACATAAAAACATAAAGAAAAATAAAAAAATTCATGTGCATCATACAAGCTTATGATTGTTTTCTAGACAGCATTTGAGATTTTAATAATAATTATTTTTTAAAAAAATTATATTAAAATATTTTTTATTTTTTAAAATTTATTTTTAATATTAATAATACTAAAATAATTAAAAATTATTTTTTTTAATAAATAAACTTTTCGAAAGCATTAAAAAAAAAATTCTTATTCCAACCGTACCTTTGGGCAAGGAGAGGACTTCGCCGACTATTAATAATACAAGCTCATTTACCTCGCTAATCACCGATGCACAAACAACTCTCGCTTTCACTCTCTCTCCTCCCCGCCTCATTTTTTCGTGCTACAAGAACATCACTTTCCTCCGTATAACAATAGCTCAATTACAAATAAATTCAGGAAAGCATTGAAATATTGTTTGCAGTCAAGTGTTGTTTGTTTTCCTATGATTATGCAAATGCCCAGATGGAGAAACGTGATTTTACTCAAGAATTCATTGGTACCAGCTTCATCACAATCAATAACAACAAGGACCCATTTTGCTTCAATTCATTCTACACCTATTGCATGCGAGAAACGGAAGAGCAAACGGGTTGATGTGAGTTTAAATTATTTTTCTTCTTTGCAGTTGTGGTTTTATGTGGGAAATGTTTAGATTTTTTTTATGAATTTTGGGATTTTCTTATTTGTTTTTGTAATTCAATTTAAGGTGATGATTGATTAGCTACACTGTGTTAGTTTTTGTGTCCTTTTAGCTCAATGTGTGTGAATATATTCATTGGGGTTGTTTCTTTTTGAAATTCAAGATTGAAACTTTATGTTTTGTTTGTTGCTTATTAGTCATAATTCGTAATGGGTCAGCTGGATTCTACTGAAAGACCCCTATTTGTATTGGGTTAGAAATTAGAACCTATCTTCATTATGAACAATTGTCTTGAATGTTGAAAATTGGGAGCTATGCGATTGCAGTAGGTTATTATGAACTAAGTGGACTTGTTCCATGTTCTGTATCCCATGCGATGAACTGAACCACATGTCTTTAGGTGGGGAGGAAACATGAAGCTTTCAACAAAATGAACTGTACCATGACTATTACTTTGAGTTGAAATATGGAATGGGGAATTTTTCCTTGGGTTGAAAATGATTAAGTGGAAAATTTCTAGCAGTTCAAAAATTTCTTGGAGCTGAATATATTTAAGTCCGAAAACTTCTAGGTGTGCTAACTTGTTCTCGTAAAATAAATCTTGAACTCCTCCAACTCTTAGCAACTCTAGACTTGAATGAAACTACCCAAATTCCCATGGATTCTGGTGAAATTTCGACAAAATTAGGACAATATTCTGTTCTACAACCAAAAACTGTTGTCAATGACTTCCCGTTGCACAGATTCCAAAAGTATGAATCTTTCATCATTTAGATTTTAGATAAAAATTGTATAAAATGTGTTTCTCATTTAAATCTGAGGAAGTTATGAGAGTTTTACATGCCTCTGATAAGCTGCTAGAAGCATATTTGGGTTTCTCTTGTTTGGGAGCATCATATTGCCAAGCCAAATATTGGGATGACGAATAACCAATTTTAAATCTGAATGTTCCTTTTCCAGTTTTTTGAATGTATTGGCCCACATGACACAGGGAGATGATATTTTCTGCTATACTATTTCTCTTTGTAGTTAATTTCTTTATTAGATGTACGTTAGAGATTCGTCATTGTTTTTGCTTGTTACATTCTTCATCTATTTGCTTATTTTCTTACAGCTTTGTGGATACTAAAGATTGCCTATGAGAAAGACTAACATTTTTCCCTGGCCAGGATAACAGAGGATATCAAAAGCCATCTAAGGTAAAGAAAAATGTTGCAACTTCTGGTCAACAACACATGTTACTGTTTCTCTCTGTGCTTAGAAATTGAGATGCTAAAATTTACTTTTCACATAAATTTCAAAAGTCATAAAGCTTTTCTTGTGTCTCCTATCTTGATAAAATTTGCTTTTTTACCCTTTACATCTAATGAACTTTGTATGCACTTCCCTTTCCTGTCAGTGTATTTTATTCATTTAGTTCTCTTTAAAAAAAACAAAATTGTGACATGCAAGTATAACTTCAGGATTACATAAAATTTGTAAGACGCCAAAAACGTGCTGATGAGAAGAGGGCATTGAAAGATCTTCTCTACAATAATGGACCTCTTAGAACATTTCAGGTAAACTTTTCTGTTACTTTGTCTGAATTAACAGAAATCCTTGGTGCAAACGTACATTATTGCATTGACAGTTTACAGAGCATTTTAATTGGAGAACTCTATGAACAAGCAGTCAATCATTCTCAATAACACAGTTTCACTGGTATAGCCTAGATTGCTCTAAGAAGTCTTTTATGTGACTGTATATTGCATCCAGTTTTTGTCTTTGCAGAAAGGATTTACTTGATGATTTTGCAATGAGTGTATGGATAAAATCAGTGTCTTCTTGATATGAACCTTCTTTTTCTAGTTTTATATCTATCTAACTCAAATACTAGTTGTTTAATGAAAAGGTGCAGCATCATCATATCAATCGTGTAGTTTTTTGGAATGGCAATCTGAATCATGAATCTGATTCTCCATTATTTTCTTGACCAGAAACAAAAGCCATGAATTGTTCCCTTGTTTGTTTATTATTTGAAGCATATGTATTTTCTCAGAGACAGAGCATGTACCTCAACCTTAAATTCTCTCTCTCTCTCTCTCTTTCTGGTCAAGAGTTTAGCTCACATGTTTTAGAAGTGATACTGATTTGCATATTTTATCCAGCACAAGGACCCGGTATGGTCATCTGATGCAGAGCCACCATTTGGCTCCAGAAAAAGGAATGAAAAGGCTTATGCTCGATCTGCTAAGAAATATCACCAAGACAAAATAAGAAGTGGGCTTTTTCCTTTTCCTTTCCTTTTGTATATTATTTTCAGCCAACTAGCCATAGTGCAATGTGACTTCCTCGCTTCTCACAAAAGGATGGCTCCTGACTTAATGAAATGACCAGGTAAGCTAAGAAGAGAGAGTTCTGCAGAGCACTCTGGTGATCCTGAGACAGTTTTTCATGCAACATTTGGAAACAGATGGTATACGTGGTCTAATAAGTCTTTCCAAGGAGAACCATCTGGATTTGAGTGGAGAGAGCCTCCAAAGTGGAAGGACCAAAGATACAAAGAATGGGATGCTAATCGAGAAACAGAGTCTGGCAACGCATCGTATTCTGTGGGATCACATTCTGACAGAACAATCCTTGGTCTGCCTCTAACCGGTCCTTTAAAGATTGAAGATGTTAAGAACGCGTAAGTGCTTTACTGCTTTTCTTGACCATAAAAGTAAGCATATTTTTTTTATCTTTGATTCAGCAAATCTTCTTCATTACACCATTATTGATCATTTCTACCTTAATTATGCCTGCAGTTTCCGCTTATCAGCTTTAAAATGGCATCCAGATAAGCATCAAGGTGCTTCACAGGTCAGTCAATAAATTTATCCCTCCATCCATACCAGTATCCAGAAAATCGTGTTTAGTTTTTGTCCCTCATTAGACTTCGATGTTTCTTGATCAACCAAGACATTGCCCATCCATAAGCAGGATATGGTATCAAATCCTCATTGCATCACTTTCTGATGATTATAGGGCACACCTATATCTGTCATTTTGTCTTGTAAGTAGTGTGTTTACAAGTGCTAAGGTTTACAAAGTATAGCACGGGTTCAAATCCTGTCATCCCAACTGATTACTTCACCTCTGAGCAATGAGCAATACAATAACAAGGGATGAATTTAAAATTAGTAAGGTTCTAGATTCTCAAAATGAAATAGTATATGGATTATAGAATAAAACTCATAAAATGAGAAACTGTTGAATGAATTCAAATTTAGAATAACAGAATAACTTAAAAGTACTTCCAGGTTCAGGGGTTTGTTTCTTTTTGTATCTGTAACCAAAGTTTTTCCTCAAAAGTTATTGAATTAACCAATAATCAAACAAAAAAAATGCTATATCAGCAACCTGGCTAAACAGGTTGCAGGGAGCCAAATCTTTGGAACATCTTGAAACATGTATCTGGCTCAACCTTGATTGATATTGTTAGCTCAAAGGTCTTTAGCATCCTGGATTACTTATCTTGATGATAGCAATTAATTATTTTGATGATAACAACAATTAATGAAGTTAATATGTTTGTCAAAGATTGTAATGTTGTAAGAATTTTCCCATATCAAATTGAAGTGGATGCAAGCATGACTTGAAGATGCCTAAACTTATATTAATGCAAAAGTTTTTATAGAATTTAATTTGACATCACAAAAATGAATTTGATCCAAAATTATTTTTAATTGCCTAAAATTCATCATCCAAAATAGCTTTCATGCCGAGATTTATGCATGGTGAAAAATAGTTCCATGTGCTTTTACACTTTTAATCACCAAAAAGCTAGCTAAAAAGACTATCTATCCAATTTTAGCATGGTTCCTCACCAAAAAGCTAGCTAAAAAGACTATCACATGGTTTCTTGCACTTTCTATCCAATTTTAGCTGAAGTGGTAAACTTGTAATTTTTAAAAGAGCTGTACGTAACACTCTTTACATGAAAGAGGCGAAAAGTGCTAACTTGTCTTATTTTTTACTAAAGCTTTTGCAACAACTCCTTTTCTTCCAAAAATAGAAATGTAGCTGTTTCTAACATGGATGGAAGAACACATCAAAAATCGAAATATTTTAACCCCATCTTGTTAGTGTGAGTAACAGCCATGTGTGGTCTTTTGGCATATAAATACCACTCTTTCACTTTAAGTGTAGAACACGCAACTCTGTTTTTACAACACTTGATGCATACAAATTCTCATATCTAGAATAGTTTTCATCATTTTCATAATCTTTACAAAGCTTGCTTTGCATCGAATCCCTATTTCACATTCATAAAGACTTGAACTCAACTTACTATAATATTCTTATCATTGCAAGGTGTGAAAAATCCTTGTGAGAGATATCTATTGTGAAAGTGTTAGTGACACCTAAACTACTTGGAAAAAACTTTGGTTGTGAGTCATTGAAAGGTTTAATCTTAAGCCTTGAAAAAGATTGTGATTGAAAGGCTTGATCCTTGAAAAAGATTGTGAGTGAAAGGTTTTCTAATCTTGTCTCTATAAAGAGATTAGTGTATCGATAGGGTCTCACCATTAAGAAGACTGTGAGTGGATAATGAATGCTTGAACAGAGATTTAAAGAATGTAGTAGGTGATTATTTGAACACTATAAATTGGTGTATCTCTCTAACTCTCAATCTCATTTTATTTGTGCCTAGCATAATTGTGTATTGTAGCTGAAATTGATGTGTTAAATTTCTTAAAGTATTTGAACACCTAATTCACTGTGCTATTTTAGACTTTCAGGTATTGTTAGCTTCAACTTCGATGTTTTTTTCCTTGTTTTTCTCCCTTGAGCATTTATTTTCATGAATATTTGCAGGCAGCTGCCGGGGAGAGATTCAAACTTTGTGTCAACGCATACAAATCATTATGTGATGCTGTCGCCTGAATTTAAGCACCAGGCTGCAACTGAATTCCTCACCGTCAGACGCTACCTTTTTCTTAATGGAAGCAGGAATAATGAAGAAGAGGTGTACCATATCATTTACATATATTTTCTTCACAATATTATAAACTAGTTCTTTTGATTTTCTTTTTCGCTCTACGAACCCTTTTCCTTAACCCATTTTCAAAAGCAAGGGTTCAATTTGAGATTTCGATCATATCAGATAAATGGACACGGATGGAAGTTTTTCAAGTTTTAGAGAAGCTTGAAATAAATAAATAAATAAATCCATGTTCTAAAATTGTTCATATTCAATGCCTTTGATTAAAATATATAAATATTGGATGAAATGGATAAAATTTATTGATTAGGCATTAAAAGGAGAATATCGATGATTAAAAAATTTTCCAAAAAGCTTTCTAGAAGATTCATAGAACTACAGAAATATTCCACTTTAACCAGTTCTGCAGTAGAAGATCATGTGAATCAAGAAAAAAACAATAAATTATTTGATTTTATTTGGATTTGGCCTTCAATAGAAGAAGATTATCTTTCAAAGGTAGGACTCCATTTTTCCACATAAACAGCCTTCTTACATTGTAAAAAGCAAAGGCCATCTTTTTTGGCAGAGATGATGGGACTTTGTAAAAAGCAAAGGCCATCTTTTTTGGTAGAGATGATGGGACTCTTCTGGTGCCTGAAAGTGTACATATGAGCTGCTGTGGATTATCTGGGCCATTATTGTGATCTTAACACTGCATGTTTGTGGTTCTATAATCCATGTGGGGCCCTTTAATTTGAACGTAAGCCCTGAACAGTGTACTTGTGTTTGAGAGACTGCGGCAGTGATTATTTATAAAATAGATTTTATTTGAAAATATGTTAAGATAAATGTTACAACAAGTATCTTATAGTATAAATTTTAAACCACTACTCACTTTCTGGCTACAAATTTTCAACGGTTAGTTTTCCTCCTCCATTCAAATTTCAAACTATAAATATAAATATTAACACAGCTGCATCTATTTATAGATAAATAAATAACTTGAGTATATTTTACTCTATTTTCTGTCTCCTTGAATAATAAAAATTACAAAGTCACTAGAATAGTAAAAACTTTATTTTATTTTTAGTTTATATGGTTTAGTAATACTTAAAAATTAAGATCTAAACCCTTTATTTATTTTATAGTTATTTAAAAAAAAATTATAGCTTTTGAACTAGAATCAAAAGCCACAATCACAGCTAAAAATCATAACTTTTCTAAACAAATTCTTATTAGTTTTTTAAAAACTTCATTAATCGGATTAAATCCAATTCAAACCCAATTAAGTCAAAAACCAATAGAAACAATTGATCTACCCTATCCCCAAATTGGATGTAACAAGCATACACCACCTATTAATCTTACCCCTACAAAAAGCCCTATCCCCAAATTGGATGTAACAAGCACACACCACCTATTAATAGAGAGAGTATTCACAAAAAAGGAGAGTGAAAAAAAGTAAGCAAAAGTATTCACAATATATCTCTCAAAAGCAGTCCTCATCATGAGCAGTCATCATGCCCAAGACCAAGCTGCTAGCATCTTTGAATGACAATAAATAAATTATTTCCAAAGAGAATATTAAATTAAGTATATGTACTATGAGTTCCTCTCTTGTTTTTGTGTATGAAAAAGAAGAAGGGAGAACAATAGCTTAGCATTAAAACCAACCAAGGAAACATGAAAATGGTGTTCCAATTTCCAAATTGTAATTGAAATCAAGAATTTAATTCTCAAAAACGAAAACAAATTCTTTCTCACATCAAATTACTGAGATTTGAAGCTATTTCTTGCTCAACCTTCTAACACTAAGCTTACACTTCTAAAAGACAACATGAATTTGACCAACAAGCAAGGTACTAAAAGCAAAGAAGCACGACTGAAGTAGATACCATGAAGGCATAGATGAAGATCAAGAACCCAAAATGCAAAGCCCAGTTCCTCTTGAACTTACCGAAGTAGCTCTCAGGCGGTTCTTGATAATGAATCTCAAGCTCACCCTCATCACTAACAACAACGTGATCATGACCATACTCGTTGCTACCACTGGCTGTTCTCATCTTCAACTCCCTTAACTTCTCAGTAGCCAAGCCAAGAGTGAGCTTGTGACACCTTCTTTGGTACTTGAAACCATTGATGCACCTAAGGGTCTGAGCCACGGAGACATAGAAGATGAGGTGTGATAAAGAGAGGAGGATAATGGGTACCCAACAATGGCGGCATTGAAGGCGATTGGGCTGTGCTTCAGCCATGAAAATGAGAGAAAGGAAGATGAAGAAGAGGAGGAAAAGCTTGTGGAGTTCTTTCTTTTGGAGGTCTATGGCTCTTTTCTTTTCAAGGGTCTTCTCAAAGTGGAGCTGGATGATGGTGTTTATAGCTTGGAAAGCTGTTTCTTTTGGGATTTGTTGGTGGTGGTTGCTCTGGTGGTGGGTTTCATAATCTGCCATTGTTGAGAGAGGGGGTGCTGTAGGGTGGGGGGGACTCCTTGTTGTATGTGGCAGGGGAGGGCTATGGGTCTGTGGAAAAGGCAATATTTTATAGTAGCTGTAATCCAATGGGACATAAAATTCTTGTGAGTATGTTCATCAACTGTTATAATAATGGGAAATTTGGATCATTCAATTTATGATTTGTTAATTTTGTTTTCGAAGTGAGGGTGTCCGAATTGTTGAGGAATTGGTATTGAACTCGGGGATGGATCGTGGTAAGGTTTGAGTTATAAGTAGGGAGTCTAATTCATACTTTATTTATTTATTATTATTAAAATAAATATTTTAATCAGTTTATATATATTTTAATTAATTTTATAAATTTTAAAATTAATAATCATATAAATCTTTAATAATCCTAAAAAAAAAAAAATTTATAACTATTAAAAAACAAACTTAAGATTGATCTGTTAAATTACTTCTTAAAATTAATTTATATTTATTTAGAAGAGTAATAGTTTTTGTTTTAAGAAAATATTAAATTAATATTTTTTATGATTTTAATGTGCTAATATTATGTAAAAAAATATTTAATATATTTTTTTTAAAAAAAATATATTTGTAAAGTAATTTATTTCATAATACTAAAACAATACTGCTTTAAAAAAATTTTAAAAAAAATTAATAAGTTTTTTAATTAAGTTTCGAGGATCAAGTTAAATATTCATGAGATTCCAAATTAACTCCATTATTATTATTATTATTATTATTATTATTATGTTATGAAAGTTAAATCTAGTTTAATACTTAAAAAAACACCGTCAATTTAATATTAAAAAACAATTAAAAGCCCAAAAGCTATAATAAACAGACACGAAACCACTCATTAGTTTGAGTTGATATGAAAGACTGAAACTCGGTTCTTACCACAACCAGTAAACTTGTCCAAATTAGGAAAAATGTTGCCAAAGATTGAGTTTAAAACAGAAGGGGGAGATGGTTTAGCCTATTTTGATATAGTGATTTGAGTTTCTGGTCTGTTATTATATCTTTAATTGTAATAATTTAATCTCTAAATAATTTATTTTCCCTGTCATTTTGTCTGTTTCTTCATCTAAATTAACATAAAAATCTTATGATTTGTGCCTAATATATTTTGATATAAAAAATATCCCTTACTCTTAATATGATAAGTAATTTATATGTCTTTATATTCTTACATATTGTGTTCAATAACCCTTATATATATATAATTATATTAATTATGTTCTTAATTTTTAATTAGCTTATTCAAAGGAGGGTAGTTCATATCAAACTTAAACTTGGAATGAGAAATTTATTTGAAAAAAGAAATCAGTTAATTTAAATTACGTATCACAATTTTAGTTATTTTTTTAAAACAAAACACATAATATCTTGAAAAAATTAAACTAACATTTATTATTAGAATTTAATGTTTGTTTCAAATATATTTGTTTGTTATAAAAATAACAAATTATATTTTTTTTCTCATAATTTTTAGTTATTAAGAGAAGAATAGATAAAGTGACTAATTTGACACGTGATTGAAACAATATTTTTTAAGAAATTAAATTATTATTTTTTATATAAAATAATTTTTTATTTATGTTTTTAGATTGTTTTAATGTTATATACTAAAAATAATTTTTAAAAATTAAAAAATAATCATTATTAAAAAAAAGGTAAAATATAATATAGACTAAGTTCAATGTCATGGGCCAGAACCTAGCGTCATCTGTTAAGCTGCACTGCTGTATGTAATTCCTCGGAAGCTGAAATCTAATCCCATGTATACTGTAAGTCACATAATCACATAGGACAGGGAAGCCTGGAATTTTTTTATCATATAGTATAAGAATTAGCTGATGATCCTAAATAAGATATTTTTCCATTAAATCTTCACCATCTTGTTGCTGACATAACAATTTTCAAATCTTTGTACGACCAATTTGTAAGGTAATATTTAGTTATTATTTCAGATATCAAGATAATTATAATAAACAAAAAACTTATTATTCAGTCCTTTTTATTTTAAAAAGATAAAAATTTATTTCAAAAGCTTATTTATTTTTATATTTGTTCATGTAACCAAACATGTTTTTATCCGTTTTGTATGTGTATTTTTTGTTCCGAGATGGTTTCAATATTAATAATTCTTCACATGCTTGATGGTGATCTCTGACTTCTTTAGCAAATTGTTAGCAGTGTTGAATACTTTACAAAGATTTTGTAAGGGAACCCAAATTAGCAAAGCCCATCTTCATGGCCAGTCTTCAAGACTGGAAACCTCCTCATCTCTTGGAACTATCAGAACTCTGACCTTCACACACCCCTTTCAACAGGAGTGTCCATTTTTCTCTACCATGATCACCACGGCAGCACCAATTTGCAGCAGTGGAACTTTCCAAGATCAAGAATCTTACACACATATGCCTAGCCTGTGGCACTGAAGTGGAAAGCATTTTCCTTCCAAGCTTCAGGATTGGAGGCCTGCCAGGGCAAAGATACAAGGATGGATAGGAGATGGCAGGAGTCAAAAGGTACTGCTTTTGCCAATCATCCCAGATCAGCTTGCGCACGGGTGATAATGATAGGCACTAGTCAAAAAAGTGAATCACTTTCAACGTCGTGTTAGTGATGAGGGCAGTCTGCCATTTTTTTCTCCCTAGTTTATCTCCCCTTTACCTGCTCCATGGACGGGTCCCTCCTACACAAAAATAACCAAACTGTTTGCAATTTGTCATCTGAAAAAGTGATGCTAGACTGCTCTGCTCTTGTAACATTGATTGATACAACTATGAACAAGCATTTTCCCACTTTTGCATACATGCGTGAGCTTTCAAAAGCTAAAAAAGTGAAGTGTAAACTATTTTAGTACATATTAACCTACTACTAATTTCAACCTATCTTACTTGACATGTTTATTCAACAAATGATGACCATATACATTATACATATGCAAAGACGCCGCTTTCTATGAGATGTATTCCTAATTGGTTCTTGACAATAAGGTCATCGAAAACCGGAAAGTTCATGGAACCATGGAAGAACTCCATAATCACTTTGGCCCGCATCTCAGAATAAGGCACACCAAGTTTAGCTGTGGAAAGAAATTCGTTGTCTAATTACTCCATAATTTCCATTGAAGAAGGATCAATAGCAACAATTCCATTACTCCATAATTTCCAATGAAGAGGGATCAATAGGTACAATTCCATAACCATTTCCATCTTCTTTGCCTCTATAGTCTACTTGAATCTGATCAACATTTTCGCTTTCTCTGTCTTCTGTTGTGGCAGAATCTGGCAGTTGTTGATCTCCTTGGCCACCCATCATATGCATCAAAAGTTCTTCAGGCTTCAACTCGTAACTGGGATTATCAACCCTCCTAGTCTTCTCTCTGTATAAAGCATCAAGCTGCTGAAAATAAGGACAAGTCTTAGAATCCCCAGGTCTTTTTTTATTGCTATCTTTTACCCTCTTGAAGTACTTGTTCATATTCTCCCATTTCTCTTTGCACCTCTTTGCACTCCTATCATAACCGAGATTTTTCATTGATGTTGATATCTCCTCCCACAGCGGCCCTTTTGGTCCATTTTCTTGATACTGGAATTCAAGATAAGTTCGTATCTTGATCAAAGATTCAATTTCTTCTTTAGGCCATCTTGATGAGCTCATGTTGACAAAACTCTCAATACTGCTATTTTCAGGTGTCTTCACTACATTCTCCACTGGAACTGCTTGGTTCTTGGACAATTGCGCTGGAGATGTTTGAATGTCAGGAAATTTCATCGGGACTGTAGGGTTGTCAGGCAATTGCACCGGGATACCTTGCTCAGAGAACTTCTGTAAGAATGCAAGCACAGCTGCATCTTTCACAGCTGCAATCGCTCTTTCGTGATCTAAAAGCTCTTGTTCTCTCTTAATCTTATCCCATTCTTGCATCTTCCACGCTTCTTCTCTAGCTATCCTTTCTTGCTCGCGTTTCTCTATTGCTTCTAGAAACTTATTTTGCAAATTCTCTTGCTTTTCTATCACTTCATTCATCAACCTCTCAAAAAAATCTGTCAATCTCCGCTTCTTCTTTCTTGTTCCTTCTGATTCCTCACTTGAAGTAGATGCAGTTGAAGTAGAGGTGGCGTCAGTGCAATTCATGCTAGGACTCTGGATAGAACATGGAACATCATGTGGGATGAAGCTCACTGGGTTTACCGAGGCCAAAGGCATTAAACAATGATCTTTATCTGACGATGCAGGGGACACTAATGCATTGGTCTTATCTAAAGCTTGTAATTGTTCAAAAAACCTATATGTCTTGCCGTTCGGCCTACCGGACTGACTTCCTTTGGTTCTTCTATGATACTTGTAAATATTTTCAAACTTCTCTTTGCATTTCTTGGCACTTCTGTTATACCCAAGCTCTTTCAATTTCCTGATAGCAACAGTACCAATAGGGAAAAAAAAAATCCATGGTCTCACTAACGGCTTAAACTTTGAATAAACCAATAAAAATTATCAAACATGATTCAATAACTAAAAAAATTAACACGCGCGGTAATTTGAGCTAAAAAGCCATCCTTATTAGACCCTTTTGACACTATACACCAAATTTAATGCTAATTAACTTAGACTATAAAAAATGAACACATTAGACAAAAAGAACAGTAATTTTGCAATTCTGCTCAGATGGGTACCTCAAGATTGATTATTATGCAATAATTTGCTAAAAACAAGGCTTTCTCCACCATTTTCTCAGCAACCAAACGTAAAATGACCAAAAAACATAAAGCTCAAAACTTTACGTCATTTTCTATCAAACTCTCCAGAAGAAGCTAAAAAACTCACCTCGAAACCTCTTCCCAAAGAGGAGCTTTAACAACAGAGTCTCTAAATGCAACATCCATATCAGACCTTATCTCCAACAAAGCTAAAGTCTCTTGCTTTGGCCACCTGTTAGCTGTTGAGCACTGCACACCCTCTTCAGCTTGCACCCCCATCCCCTCATCGCCTTCCTCGTCCTCCCAGTCCCTGGCGGCGGCGCTTGAATTTTCCAGGAAGGTGGTTGGTGCTTCCATGATTTTGAATCTTGATAGGAAAAAGAAAAATTACAGCTTTAGACAAGAGGTGAATTCTTGGAGTTAAATTTTCTTTCCTTTTGTTTTCGGGTTTTTGTTTGTTAAAATAAAAATGGGGTTTTTAGCTTCTCTCTTACTGCTACTACCTACAATTCTACTTTGTGGTTATGGTTCAATACAATGGTGGTGAAATTAAATTAGGGTTTTTGGTTTTTATAAAGGGATAAAGTTGGGAAGGTGGCAATCAAGTGGTGGGTACAACAAAATACTAAGCTTGATTTTTTTGACATTTGAGTTTTGGAAGTATTTTGGGGTTAAAGGAGATGGAGTTGGGGGTTGACTTTCGGTAAAAAGAAGGAGGCTTACAAATAAAATAAAATAAATTTTTTTTTTGATAAAATTAAAGGGTAAAATTAAAAAGTAAAAGGTGAAAGAATATGGATATGATTGTGGTGGCAAGTTGTTTGCTCTTGTCTTAATTGCTAAATAAGAGGCCTACCAAGCCCATTGTTTTCCCCTTTCAGTGTCTCCATTTTACACAATGTGACTAGAGAGGAGGAATCCATGCCTATGGATAGATATATAAAAAAAAATGATGTTTAAGTTGTAATTATTAATATTTATAATACTAAAAGAAAGATATATATAAAAGAAAGGAACATGAGAGAGGAAATCACACTCGATTTTAAGAATTCATTTCTCATATTTCTCACTCTTAATCCAAAATCTTGATAGATTTTGTATATCAATATTGACATATTAAGAAAGTTAAAGAAATTAAGCATAAGTTTATCTTCATATTTATCTAATATTCTCATCTCAATAGCATAATTTAGTGTTTGTTTGTATATTACAATCTATTTTTAAATTAATTTTATCTGAAAAATATTAAATTGATATTAATTTTAATGTGTTAAAATAAAAAATTTAAAAAATATTTATATATATATATATATATATAGAAGGGAATGGAAAATGGGACCACATAGAGAGGTTGAAAATGTTAAAATAAAATGAATGCTTGTGGGTGTAGATGAGGCTCCATGTCATGATGCCAAGTTTTCGAGATAAGCTGCATGTCACAATGATCTAGAGATCATTAAACAATTAGATTTGACAACTTTGCATAGGAAATTAAGACCTTACTTTTACACCAAGGAATATGAGTGGAATAGAATATAATAGAATTTGCTCATCCTAATCATGCAAAGCTGGTGAGAAAAATTAGTTTTTTTTTTAATTTAAAATATATCAAAATAATATTTTTTTTTATTTTTTAACACACTAGCATATCAAAACCATTAAAAAATACATTAAAAATATTTATTTAATATTTTTAAAGAGAAAAACAATTTAAAAAACAAATTGAAACGCAAGAAAAACCATCTCGGATAATCCTGGATGCCCTTTCATAGATACCAAGCAAGCAACTACATGGAACAACTCACAAAAGTCCAATTTTTGAACCATAGATTATTAAGGTGGTGAAGTTGTGGTCTTAAACCATCTATGTATGTAGATAAATGGGACCATTGTGAGCGTGACCATCCATTTTTATAGACCTTTTGTCCTCTACTTTGCTTCAAAAAATCTTGAATGGATGCTTGCTGGAGATTTCTTAGTGTCAAAATTGAAGTAAAATGGAAGTTATTATCATGCTGCCATGCATGAATGTTTTAATTCCACAAGTAACTCTCTATTCTTGACGAAGACGTCGTGTTAATTTCTAGCATTTGATTGTGGTTTAAAATACATAATTACTTTCTTCTTGCGTAAGGGAGCTCACTTTGTCAATAATTTCAACTAGCAAGCATGTATGTGATTGTTACGAGGTAAAAGGGAACTTCTAGTATGTTTTTTATTTTATTATTATTATAGGGTGTATTAATCAAAAAATAATTATTTAAATAGTAACATCTAGAAAGTTGAATGACCTTTTATATAAAAATAAAATATTTGCGTTATGTTATTATTAAATTTAAAGAAGAAACTAAAGCAAGTGGGAGAATTATTGTGAATCCTCTTTGATTTGTTTGTGGATTTTATTCCAAATCTTATAGTATTCATGTTACAAATAATAATATCCTATAAGTTACTAGACGAGATTTACTTTGAAGGAAAAGATAAATACAAGTGAGAGAAAGCGGATAAAATTCTTAAATTATAAAAAAGTAATAATAATATCTAAACCTAATATTTAAGTCTCATACTTATCTCTATTTATTTACTATAAAGTGAATTTAACTAAATGAATTTTAGGGTTTGATAATAAATCAAAATGAATTTCCAAGTTCTTGGGCTATTTTCTCTAGACGCTTTATTTATTTCAGTGGAAAATACACAAACAATTTTGGATTTTTGAAGAGAATGGTGAGCTTATAGGACAAGTAGTTGTTATGAAGTTTATCTAAGAGTCACTTTCCATGGCAGTAAGAAGGGTGCTGGCTGCCTATTTCGCTAAGGAAAGAAATCCAGCTTACCTAAATCATACTTGTGGGTCAAGTTGAAATTCCCACCATGGAAAGTGAAAAGCATAGCTATCATCAACCACATGGAAGGGAGGGTGAGAAGTAAGCATATGAATGTGAAAGCTTCGAGGCTAAAAAAGAAAGCATTAAACTCAAAGTATGTAAATTATGTATAGTTCCCTCCCTTCTTTTTTTTTTTTTGAAACTTTATTCTAATATGTTTGAATTGAAAAAATCATCAAATTAATTTATTTTCGTGATTTTAATAATCTTGATTTGTTAATAGTAAAAGTAAAAAAATTATTTTAATATATTTTTAAATAAATAATGCTTTTAAAAAAGTACTTTTTAGTAAAACAAAACACACACTTAGAATATCTGATGATTGAGGAATTGCTACAAAGGTGGGTAGAATGTGAAAACTTGCAGCTAAAAAGGAAAAGGCTCATAAGGCTTGTGCATAAATTGGTTGGTAATCCTCAAATTCTTTTTTATCAAAGTTTTAATAAGGGATAATTAAAAAATAACTTCTAATAGTTTGTTAATCCTTTTACTTTATTTTTATTTTAAAAAAAAAACTACACTTTACATGCTAAATCAATTTAAATTTTTAAATCAGACTACATAATCAAATTATATATAAAGCACAACTACAAACTTAATCTGTTTGTCTCTATTTTAGGGGATACTTGGTTGGGAATATAGTTGTGATTTGCTTTTTAAAGTAATTTTTAATTGGAAATGTATTAAAAAAATATTTTTTTATATTTATAAAAAAATATTTTTAATATCAGCACATTTAAATTATCTAAAAATACAAAAAAAAATATCAATTTAAAGAAAATAAAAAATATTTAAAATTTTAAAAACACTTTTAAAATACAAAAATAAACTATTCCTCATCCTCTACTCTTTATTGCTTAACAAAACAGATTTTCTTATGTAATTTCAATGAACTAGAGAGCACATTGGCTCGTGCAGACTTGCATCATGTCATGGGTTCATATTTCCATATAGTTGTTAACCTATAATAACAAATCAAAACTGGTTCACAAGAAACAAGAGCGATTGATAATTAAGCAAAAAGGTGTGAGATTTTGAGTCATGCAATTACATAAATTCACAAGGGGAAGGGAGTGCAAGATCTTAAAGCAGGTCAACCCTCCATCCACTTCAAGGTTATGCCCAGTTATGTGTTTTATTTTTATTCCCGAGTGTGATAGTAATTATAGTTTATTTTTAAAAAATAATAAAGTTATGCCCAATTAAGTATTTTGTTTTGGAGGTATTTGGAAATACAGTAGAAGTTATGGTTTTAAGTATTTTTTATTTAAAAATATATTCAAATAATATTTTTTTAATTTTTTAAAAAATTATTTTTATACCAACATATTAAAATAATATAAAACCATAAAAAAAATAATTTTAAACAAATATAATTTCAATTATATTCTCAAACACTACCATGTGGATGTCAAATGCAAGCAGCTTCGGCCACATCTATTTCTTCACACTCAGCCCCTTCAGCTTCCCTAGCCCATTGACAATCTCAGTCAACTGTTCTTGGTTAGCGCAGATAGGATAATTTAAGCCTATCATGGCCGAGGAGAGTGTGGTCGGAATTGGAAGTGGTGAAATGTAATTGATCCTAACCCCAATTTAAGAATGGAGCTTGAAAAAGAAAATGAAAATTCAGAGAAGGGATACCTCCTTCACCTTTGGAAACTAAACGCCCTCACGAGCCCAAAAGATTCAATTGATCACAAACCCCACCGTCATCCTTGTAAAATTATCACTCAAAAACAGAAATCATCACACTTCCAAACGAGGTGTTAAAGAATTACTCTACACGATCCCAGTTGTAAAATTAGTTCTCGGCAGCCATAAATGGAGAGATGACTCACATGAACCCCACCAAAATGAATTGTTTTGCAATCATTTTGTCAAGAAATTGATTAAATTTTGGGGCCAAACCACTCATCTTCTTTGCCAAGCCTTGCAAATCGAATCTAGCGCCCAAGGCAGGAAAGGGCGCCCCCAATAACTTTGTCATGTCCAGAAATAATGGCTTCAATTGTTTCCTGTGGGCTTGATAGAGATTGACAAGAAAAGGAAGAAAACAAAAAAAAAAAGTTAGCCACGATAGTGGTTAGAGTTTTTTGAGGTCAGTGACAAAGCTACGATATTAGAATTAAAAGGGTTTTTTAGTTATTAAATCAAATATAATAATAATCAATTTGTTGATTTTTTCTTGGTTCACTGACGTCTTTAGGATATAAATTATTATAAACATATAAAATTTAGGATACATTGTCTTCGTACCAGAGAGATCCCAGGAATTTGAAGCTTATAGAGATCAAAACTTGTTGCTATGAGAGCAAATTCATTATTTTAGTGATACAATCTTCCAGAATTGTGCTGATTTCTTCGTTGATTTCAGTTGGAAATTGACTCAATGCAAGCACAACAACATGTAATATATCCCATTCTGGAAAAACCACAGTCATCACTGTTAGTTTTTTACAAGCAAGCAAGAATTGCCTAATTGCTGGTATACGCAAATTTCCTCACCACATGCATCTTCTTTACAAAAATGAAATAATCAAACCGAAAGATCATCAATTTTTCAAGGGTTTATGAGGAAAAAAACTCTAGAACTTGTATACCCACACAATTCTCAATTACTTCTTGATCACAAGAAGTGATCCTAAAAATAATATTTGTATTTGTATCTGTCAAATGTATGTTAGAATGAACATTACATGCAATTGGTCTTTGATAGATCAGCAAAATAAATGAAAATGTGCCATGATTTAATCATAATCAATAAATTCCAATCCAAGATGACAACATTATAAATGAACAAAAGTTATAATTTAATAAAAAAATGGACCCACTTATCACAAATAGAACCCTTTCATATCGAAGGATTATAAATGTAAATATTAGTTATAAGTAATACTTATTAAAGAGATAAAAGTTGTATCATGTAATATTTATCTTAACAAAAAATTATTGAAATAATAAAATACATATCACAAGCAAAAAGACTAACTCAGTTAGGCAGAATATCTTGTTTACATGTTTGTCGATATTTTTATAAAAAAATATATTATAAAATCATAAAACTTATTGAAAAGTTAACATCTTACTCTATAATGACTGCTTTATCACTAAGCTACTAAAAAACAATAAAGAGATTACTAAAAAACAATAAAGAGATTAGATCTTGTAGAGTTAAATTGTTATTTTCAACCCAAGCCACGACCGATATAAACTCCAAATTTTATTTGTAACTCTCGAAACAAAATTCTTAATAGTGTCTTTGTTTTTCCTTATATTTCTTTCCTATTTCAATTCCATTCATTTAATATCTTTCTTTTTTTTGGAATACGAAACAAACTTACCAATTAAACTAACTTCAAACCTTACATCTCCTTTCTTTGATATATGAAACAAACTTACATCAATCAAAACATCATTTATTGGATTCAAGATATTAAACTAAAATTTAGTAAATTTGCTGTAGACATGATTTAGAACTTGAATTGGTGGGGGTCGACACATACAAAACCCCTCCAAAAATAGAGGTATGCCGTCATCGATGGAGAGAACACGGTATTCTTTAGTAAAAGGCGAAAGAATAGCTCGCTCTGTGCTCGCCACACGGCTCCATGGCTTCGGGAACGAGCGATTTGTTTTGTTATATAAAGATGAGGGCTAGCTGTTGTATGTTCCCTTTGTCGATGTGGGACTTGTCTTTTTCTTTCAAAACAATATGCAACTCCGCAACTAGGTTTTCTTATACCATTAATCACATATCAACTTTTATATCTCATCTCATGTTCTAAATTTGTTTTTTTTATAAATCTTCGGTTTGATTTACTAAAAGCTTACTTATAATTAATTTTAAAATTATTAAAATTAATTAAAATATTCAAGCTAAGCCATATAAATAAATAAAAAATAAAAACAATACAGTTGAAGAATGAAAACATATTTTTTAATGATTGCTGAAAGGTACCAACTGGGTAAGTATCCTTCGTTTATGATTATATAACCTGATCTGACCTGACAGTTTTAGTTTTATCTTATGACTTGCTGGCCGACGTTGTGTAAGGTCAGTGGAAAGAATTAGGGGGAAAATATATAAATATAAGTACAACCTTGTAATTAAAGTTGAAGAAAACAACCTTCGAACCTGTTATGGCACTCCAAAAATTTAGGATGAATAGATTCCTTCTTGCTTTGTGTGACACTCCAAAATACAAGAACAAAAGTTTTCTTATTATTTATTTATTTTTATTTTTTTGCTATTAGAATGGCCATAATCTAAAGCCTAGAACAAGTATGTACAACTTCTCATGGTGCTCAGTTCTTACGACTTGCGGAAAACTGTGCTAGAATTTAATATCAACTAGGATTTAGATTTATAGGAATTTAGAGTTTGCAAGACTACTAAGATTAGGATTATGCAATACTTGGTCAATATCTATTATATTTTTATTACTTAGGAATTAGCTAGTTGATTAGTTTTCATCTTAATTAGTTAGATATAATCACATTAAACATTCAAAATTATATTCAAGAAAATAATAAAGAAAAAGTATTTAAGTACTGCTGTGTTTTTCTTGGAGCAAAACCAACGTATCAGAGCCTATAGGTTGGAAAGAAGGACCAATGGGTTGGGAAGAAGAAAAGGCGTACGTGAAGCAGCAGTGTCTTTAGCAAATTAATCTTCCAAAACGATGACGACGACAAGATTTATTTTTCAGAAGCTTGGAGCACAAGACCTAACAGCAGTCTACGTTGTGAAGAAAACGAACCAGCAACGATTTGTTCTTTGGAAGAAGAAAAACACCAGCTTGTAACAGACTCGAGGCAGCAGCAAGTCTCCTAGAACATGACAGTAGCATCGTTGCAGTTGTAGGAAATTGCAGTTGCAGAATCACGTGGGCTGCAGACTCGTAGCAGTAGAGTCTCCACTGAAGTAGTAGAAAAATCAGTTGCAGCAGTCATTGATTCCAGCTTCAGTTCCAGCAGAAACAAACAAACAAATTAAGCAGTAGCTTTTCACGTGACAGAAAGTCTCCAGCAGTCGCAGCTTGGAGCGCCAGCAGCAGCAACAACAGACAAAAAGTTCAGCAGCAGTTGATTGCAGAAGCAACAAGTCAGTAGCGCACACAGTCCTACAGCAGTAGCGTCAAAATTTTAGGTTTTCCAGTAGCCAAAACAACAGTAGCATAGGAAGCAGCAGACATGGGAAATCTTCAAATTGTTATAGGGATCAAAAAGATTAACAATCAGAATTACACTACATGGTCAACATGCATGATGTCTTACATGCTAAGCCAAGATCTGCGAGAAGTGGTCAACTGCAGTGAAAACACAACCAATCGAAGATACTAAGGGAGTCTTGCACAAGTGGAAGATTAAAGTTAGTAAGGCAATGTTTGCCGTACGAACACAATTGAAGAAGATATACTAGAACATATTTGTGATGCTACAGCACCGAAAGAAGCATGAGACACCCTTACTAGTCTTTTATAAAAAAAAATGATGCTAAATTGCAACTTTTCAAGAACAAGTTGTTTTGATTCCTCAGTATTTTAGTAAGGTGAAATCAACTTATCATGAGATTTTTAAATTATAACATGAAACGCTATTAGAAAAACAAGATGAAAAGAATAATAATTCATGGTTTTAAGATCCAAATATCAGAGTTTTGTAACTACAGTGTAACGATGGCCTACTCAACCATTATTAGTTAAGTTTGAGAATTTGCCGAGTCAAGAAAATATAGCTAAATAAATCTTCCTCATTCCCCCTTTGGGAATTCGCTGTAACCAAGCGAAGGGAGGATTCTCGTATATGAATAAATTGGCTTAGCTTGTCAATGAAACTACCAGGGTTTAGCGCAGGAGTCTTGTTGAAGGGTGAAGAGAAAGCACTTTACAACTACAATGGTGGGAGTAAGCAATGGTGTAATCACGAAGATAGAAACCACAATAATGGTGAATACGATAAGGATGGTGATAAGGAAAATAATTATCAAAGGGAAGCTTTTATTAAGGGGGAACTTCAAAGAATTATGGCAATGATAGAAGATTTGAATGCGGATTTCACAATTATGGAAAACATGGTCACATGAAGAAAAATTGTTGGTTTAAGAAGCTTACGGAAAACAATGTTGCTATTTAAGTTTAAAAAATCAGATTGAAGATGAATGAGATGTTGAAGCATTGAAGCATTATTTTCCATGGAAGAGAAAGAATTGGCATTAAGAATGATATTTAAGGATCAAATCGATTATGAACTTTATGTCTTGTTTGATGTTAAAGTATACTCAGAATTGTGATTTTGATCAAGATTGTGATCATAATCTTTCATTATGATGAGAAGTCAATTTAATAACTAAAATTTTATTTTATTTTTTAAAAAATAATATGAATATTCAAATTAATTTACATATATTTCAATTAATTTCAGATAATAATCATATAAATTTTTAATAATTTTAAAATTTATGAGATTTGAATTAGAAAAATCCTGAAATTTATAAAATATAAATTAATAATTTTTAAAAAATAAATTTATAACCTGACCGGTTAAACTACTCAGTGTTGAAATTCTTTTTTTATTGATTCTTAGGAAGAAAAAAGGTTCCTTTACAATCTCAAAGGTCTTGCTTTCATACAAGATGATTTAAGGTTTATAAAATTTAAATTAATAAAACTTTGAAATTTATAAAATTCAAATAAATAATCTCTTAAAAAGTAAATTTATAACATGACCGGTTAAATTAAACTCCTCCTCGGAGTTGAAATTCTTTTTTATTGATCCGTAGGAAGAAAAGGTTCCATTACAATCTCAAAGGTCTTGCTTTCATACAAGGAAAAAGACAAACAAGATGGAAGAGCTCAATGATTTTAATAAGCCTGAAGTGTTCATAATTTTAAGTAAAAGTTTTGAAGCTTTAATTACTTTTTTTGGATTCAAAAAATTAAACTACAATACACCGAAAGCATAAATTTAGAGCTTGAATTGTTTGGGGGTCTACACAGAGGAGAACCCCTCCAAAAATAGAGGTATGCCGCTATCAATGAAGAGCACACGGTATTCTTTAGTAAAAGGCGAAAGAATAGTTCGCTCTGTGCTCACCACACGGCTCCATGGTTTCTGGAAATGGCGATGTGTTTCATTATATAGAGATGAGAGCTAGCTGTTGTATGTTCCTTTTGTCGATGAGGGACAGTCGTCATTTAACTTAAAAAATATTTTTTGAAAAAATATATTAAAACAACTTGTTTTTAGATATATCATGCTGCTTTAAAAAACAAAACAAAACAAAAGGGGAGTTTTAGATGATTTCTATTTCGTTTTTTCTGCAATACTCATTCTATACTGTGTTGCTACTGCTTGTTACCTCATCTGTAGGATTGTGCAAATGTACGTGAGATGAGAGCTAGCTGTTGTATGTTCCTCTTGTCGATGAGGGACAGTCGTGATTTAACTTAAAAAACATTTTTTAAAAAAATATATTAAAACAACTTCTTTTTAATATATCATGCTGCTTTAAAAAAAAAGCAAAAAGGGAGTTTTGGATGATTTCAATTTATTTCTATATCATTTTTTCTGCAATACTCATTCTATACTTTGTTGCTACTGCTTGTTACCTTATCTGTAGGATTGTGCAAATGGATCTGAAGTTCCCTCCAAAACCATTTGTCTCTTCTGCTGCGAAGGACCTTACTACTCGGGGAGCCTAGCGTGCTTGTGATCTGTGTTCATGTTCTCTTGGTTTTTTTTTCTCTCTTTGATCAATAGATGCTTGTCAGGGATTCTGTAGAGAGATCACCGCTGCATAAGCTTCCTGTGCATCCCTGGATTGTTCAAAATGTTGATCCCTCAGGCATCTTTAGGGTTTGATTTGTCTTTATAAGATGCTTTGCTGTTTCAAGGGAATAGATGGTGTGAGATTTTGGAGAAGAACGCAAAGAACCTTCTGGCAAGTTCTATGAATTTATGAAGAACCGGATCACACACTTTACAAGAGTTCAAAATTGCCCATGTTGTCTCCAAGCTCTATAGAACTAAGAAATAAAATTGGTTTATTGAATTTATTTCAATTCAATTTTATGTTGATATGGAGCCCTTGTTCTTTTCTTTTAAGATCTTTTATTTCCATTTCTAAATTATACACTTTCTGCAACACCATGCCTGTTTCTTTTCCATTTTCAAACATCATGAAACAAAGCCCCTGAGATTCTGATGAATTCAAGATATATGCCTGGTAAAGGTATTATTAATGCTAAATATAAATTATTGGGATATTTTTGTACATTTATTTACAAACCAATGTAATTAAATGAGAAAAATGAAGTGATTGTTTTTGCAATTTTCATGGATAATCTGTGTGTAATAATTTCCAGATCCATTATTTATTATTATAGAAATATAGTATTTGGTATACACTGAATATTCAAATGAGTATTGATTTTTAGATTCATATAAATATAAAATTTATGGCTTGCCAGATTTTCAACGTGGAGGACATCCATGAATTCAAGAAGGATTGCACTCATTAATACGCAGTGTAATCAAACATACTTTTAAAGTGTGGAAAAAAAAATGTTGTTTTGCTATATTTATTACTTATTAATAATCATATATTTGTTATATAACTTAAGTTACGAAATTACTATATGTTCATTTTAATTATTTTATTATCAACTGGTTTAATACAACTAGTAGCAACAAAAGGTGCTGTTCTTGGTAAAAAATACAGCAATACCAGGCTAAGCTTAATAACTTTGCCTTGGTTCATGCATACTGGTTTAATACAACTAGTAGCAACAAATGGTGCTTTTCTTGGTAAAAAATACAGCAATACCAATACCAGGCTAAGCTTAGTAACCTTGTCTTGGTTCATGCTTATGGATTTCAATGGAGGAAACATGTGTTTCAGTATTTCTTATTGATTTCAATAGAGAAGCGAAGGCAGAGAGCACTAGTCTAATACTGAAGTCATTTTGGCAGTCGGTTGCTTTCTTTCATTTGCTTGTCTGGAAACAACAATCCTCCTCCCCCATGGAACTAGCCTCTCCTTGGCATGTCCCTGAAGATTTGTTTCTCGAAGAATTGAAGGACTCGATTCCATAGACTGAGTTACAATTAATTCTAATAAAATAAATGCTCTTGGTTAGAATGCTAAGAATAAAATATTTCTCTCCTTGGTATGCTTTCCAAAAACATTTATCAGCAACCGAAGTGACGTAAACCAAGGAAGCCCCGTAGAAGAGGGGATCAAGTTCAAACTTAACATTACAGTAGTGGTATTATTTTGTCATTTTCCGTTCATTTTCTCTTGATTTGACCAGTCAACTAAAAATAAAAATAGCGATCAGTCATCCAAATGGAATCACCTCGACCACACTGGTCTCAAGCCGAACACCGCAGTATCCAACTCCTAGTCCTACCAAACATTGCTGTCAGGCCCCAGTCCGACTCCAGGACTGACCCTAAAACAACTGCGGTTATTAGAACACCATCGGTCAACCCGGCCAAGGCAATTTTAGTGTTTAGTAATGTGCTTCAAAAACAAAGATTAAATTTAAAATACAAACGTTTGTTTTTTTATATCATCGAATCGAATTGATCTGCCGCAGGATACTACTTCCAATTGTCAAAATCTGTTCTGTAATATAATGCAGCGTTAGTTAAAAACCACAATCTAGAAAACATTTTTAAAACCTTGATTTAAAAAAAGATACACAATTTATAGCTTTTTGCAAAAACTAACACCACACCAAAACACAATAAGATACAGCTTGTTATTTCAGTGCGGCCGCACTTCAAAAAAAAAATTGTGTTTTTGTTAATGCGCTTTCGAAATTCAGGTGTTACAAATATAGTTAATATTAATTTAAAATAGATTTCTAATCAAATTCACTTTAAAAAAAAAACCATAATAACAAACAACACCTAACCCGCCAATCAAATGAGGTTGGAAGGCAAAAGAAACTGATGACAAATTATGATTGGATGCACCCAATCATAAATGGCACCAAGTATCCGCCTTTATAAACAGAAGGGCTTTGTACGGGAATAATTATTACCAAGCAAGATTAAAAGTAGACACTTCTACTAATTATGTCCTGACAGGCGAGCCGGCCTCTTATATAGGAGACAGACATGATGAAAAAGACAAATAAAAAAACCCTGCAGCCGTGTAAAACAAACCAGCAAAGATATTCTAGAAAGGACTGAGAGATCCGTTCAAAGTTCAAACGGAGTATTAAGTACGATTTCAACAGGGTTTATGAAAGCAAATTGACACTAACACAAAATTTCTCATACAATAACTATTAACATTAATGTTCCCAAGGAAAAAAAACACCTTCAAATGTTGAGATGGAAAAAAACAAAAATAAAAAAGCATATCACAACCACTCTCCGTCTACAAGCATCCTACTAAAAAGACGCAAGGTTGAACCACAGATGTTGTGGAGGAAAGCAAAGAGCTCGACTACCAAAGTCACCATATCGAGAGGGAGGACCATTACAGTTGCGCATCTTAAAAAGCAGCAATAACAACATTGAATCACAAGCCTATTCAATACATTGAATATCAGAATGTTCCCTCCTTCAATGACCCCCACCTCAACAAATTCTCCATATCAGCTAGGACTTTGAGTTCATGACACCTTGACACGAAAAAAGCCAACTAAATAGAAAAAAAGAACTCACCATCACCGCTCTGTTGGAACTTAGAAGCACTTCCTGTGGACGATGGATGGGCCAGACTCATCGTACTCACCCTTGGAAATCCACATCTGACACAACACAAGCCATGCACGTCAGTCTCGATCAAACACACAACCACACGCTCAAGATATAAAGCAAAGATAAAACGTTATTGAAATGAAAAATCTTCACCTGCTGGAAGGTGCTGAGAGATGCAAGGATTGACCCTCCAATCCAGACACTGTATTTTCTCTCTGGTGGTGCAACCACCTTAATCTTCATGCTGCTTGGGGCAAGGGCAGTGATTTCCTTGCTCATACGGTCAGCAATACCAGGGAACATAGTGGAACCACCACTGAGCACAATATTACCGTATAGATCCTTTCTGATATCCACATCACACTTCATGATAGAATTGTAAGTAGTCTCGTGGATACCAGCAGCTTCCATTCCGATGAGGGATGGCTGGAAGAGGACTTCCGGGCAACGGAATCTCTCAGCTCCAATGGTGATGACCTGACCATCAGGTAGCTCATAGTTCTTCTCAACAGAGGAGCTGCTCTTGGCAGTCTCAAGCTCCTGCTCGTAGTCAAGGGCAACATACGCAAGTTTCTCCTTCATGTCACGGACAATTTCCCGTTCAGCTGTGGTGGTGAACATGTAACCTCTCTCAGTGAGGATCTTCATCAAAGCATCAGTGAGATCACGACCAGCAAGATCCAAACGAAGGATGGCATGTGGAAGGGCATACCCTTCATAGATTGGCACAGTGTGAGACACACCATCACCAGAATCCAGCACGATACCTGTTCACATGAGAAGCCACTCAGTACCAGAATCATTTACCAAACCAATGCAAATACAACACAGATTTCAATAGCAATGGTTACGAACCAGTTGTACGACCACTAGCATACAGGGAAAGGACAGCCTGGATAGCAACATACATTGCAGGCACATTGAAAGTCTCAAACATGATTTGAGTCATCTTCTCTCTGTTAGCCTTGGGGTTAAGAGGAGCCTCTGTAAGGAGGACTGGGTGCTCCTCAGGAGCGACACGAAGCTCATTGTAGAAAGTGTGATGCCAAATCTTCTCCATATCATCCCAGTTGCTAACAATACCATGCTCAATAGGGTATTTCAAGGTCAAGATACCTCTCTTAGATTGTGCTTCATCACCAACATAAGCATCCTTCTGCCCCATTCCAACCATGACACCAGTGTGTCTTGGTCTACCCACAATACTTGGAAACACTGCCCTGGGAGCATCATCCCCAGCAAACCCAGCCTGCAACATTACAACACCATATAACTTATCAAATCCAAACAAATTATGAGTGATAAAATGCAAAACTGAATTTTCACTAATAAAGTAACCAACCCACCTTCACCATTCCAGTTCCATTGTCGCAGACAAGGGGCTGAATATCCTCAGAATCGGCCATTTTCTACAAGTTCTGTACAAAAAGTCAATAAATGAGTAAATGAGACAAACTTTACACCAGAAAAAAACATTCTACATAATTTACAAATACATCAACATATCTAAGAAGCATATAATAAAAAATATAACATATCTAGTTCCTCCGCTATTTACAAATCAAAATAAACTAGCCAATTAACTATTCCAAATCATTAGCCATCCAAAGCTTAATCCAATCAGCATGATTATCTTTCGTTATCATTCTACTATAATAGAATCCAAATATCCATCGAAAATCATCAATTTTAAGCTTAAAACACAGAAATGCAACCTAAATCTCAATCAATTACCACATCATATCCAATTTACCAATACCTTCTAATTCACACTGGCAGATTATAATCTAACAATGACCGAACGAAGTAGGTCAAAATCAAACAGATCTAATAACTTGTCACAAAAACATACAGATCTAGATTCAACACAATCAGATCAAGCTCTCAAATCAAACGATCCAAATCAAACCACGAGAAACCTCTAGATCTAACCTTCAACAGCACAAAAATCATAGATCGGAAGCAAAAAAATGATAAAACTTAACGATTCCAAACCAAAAACAACAAAAAGATGGCGTTTAACCAAAACACGATCTACAAAGCTCAAACCAAGACGAAGAGATAGACAAACCGATCCTTTACTTACCTTAATCGGAGAAGTGTAAGAGAGAATGATCAGAGAACGAACCAAGCCAAATCTAGCTATAGACGTGGCCTGGCCTAAGTTGCTTTGCTTGTATTGCGGTTGCTGGTGCGAGCAAGACCGAGAAAGAGAGAGAGAGAGTAAGGGTTAAGTGAGGAAAGGAGACGACGATTTTAAATTTTTTTAAAATTATTTTTTATATATTTAAATAGTTTTTATATACTGATATTAAAAATAAATTTTAAAAAATTAAAAATATATATTATTTTAATAAAAAATAAAAAAATATTTTAAAAAATAAAACAATAAATATTATGTAAACCATTTTTTTTCCTTTAACCTATTTGGTTGTATATTGATTTTTCATAGTTTTATATATAGTTGCTAAACTTGTCTTTGATTTAATAAATTAATCTAAAAAATTATGGTTAAAATGGGTTTAAGATTAAAATAGTTTTGACATTAACTCAGATAATTAAATTTAATTCAGATTTAATCAAATTAAAACTAATAATTTAAAAATATAAAAATTAATAAGCTTGAGTCCAATGTTTACATCTTTTCAATAAATAAAAATAAATGTTGCCAAGTTGAAAGGTTTTATGACTTATAATTCTTTAAATATAAAAATATTTTACAAGCCACCACCAACTAAATCTAAATAGAATTTATTATAAATATACGTTATAATAACTCTTTGCAGCCCTTAATAGTACAAATCATCATTAGCAGCCCTTATAAACTGCAATAAAGTAGCCACTTCAAGTTTTGGAAAAAAAAATAAAAAATCGAATCAATTTAAATTCAAATAAAGTTGGTGATTTTTTCAGGTTACAAAATTCTAGATTTTCATATTAAAATATATAATTGATCTAATATCTCATAAAGAAAAATGATGAAATCATAAAATGATAGTATTTTGTCAAAATTCCCAATATTTACATGATAAAAAAAATCAATTTTCACTTTAAGTGTTGTGAGAAATTACTTATAATCTCTTTAAAGTAATTATTTTTAAGAGAATATAAGAGAGAAACTGGAAAAAAAAAATGACGCTTCATGTCTATTTTTCTATCAATTATATTTTCATTAAACTTATATTTTAGAATATAAAAAAACCCTATAAATTTATCTGATTTATATCATGGGAGATAATCATATTTCATATTCTTGATCTTATTATAAAATACCCATGTTCTTATTTGGTGAATTATTCTTTCACTTGATTAGACTAGAAACTTTCCTTCTTGAGAAAAAAGATGATAATTAGAGAAACTTTGACACGAAGGAGCAGAGTAATTGCATTCAGAGAAAAACTCAAAATTATATTCCAATTATATAGATAATAAATATAAACATCACCACTAAACAATTTCTTATTTAATTTTAAAAAAAATCAAGAAAACTCACCTATTTTTAAGACTTTTTATTCATATTTCTACCCAAATTATACTTTAAAAAACAAGAAAATTATTTTGTAAGACTATTAATGGTTTCTGTTAATTTATTTTGAAAAAATAAAATAATTTGAATGTAAAACTATACTATATATATATATATTAAATTTTTGCCCTTACATTTATTATTAAGCAGGGACACGAGGAGTCGAGTCTGAAAAAGGGCAAGCCTGGGGTCGGCTTGGGTAGGCTTGGCTTAGAAGTTTTTTTCGTAAAAAACGTGAGTCTTTTATTTCTTTTTGGCATTTAATATTTTCTCTGAGGTCATTATTGCAGGCAGTGAAGAATCAAAATCAGAGGGGGAAAATGTGGCCCTTTCGGCCTTACTTGCCACTGTTGCTCTGAAGAAAAATTCATGCAACAGAAAATAGCTTGACATTTGGACAAAACCATTTCATGTGTATTATTGTCTCGTCCGCAATTTGTTGTCTTGAAACATGTAACCTGTGCACTTCTTTTCTTTTGTCCAACACTTTCAAGCGTTGGGTACTCATGGTAGTATCTGTCTTTTCCTCCACCTACATATATATAAAAAATTGTATGCTTAGTTAAATAGTACAAAGGGGTTCATATATAGTTGTATTTTAATTTTTAATTTTGTAAAAACAATATAAAAAATGAAACCTTATTGTAATTCAATATAAAAAAATCGAACCTTATAGCAAGTATTTAATTTCATATTTACAAAGAAAAAACAATATAAAAAATGTCTAAACTTTTGTGCAAATTCAATTTTCTATTGGAAAATCAAACCTTACTTGACAAATTCTTTTTATTGTACTCTAGATTTTAATTATTACAATAAATTGGAGAACAATACCTGATTAAGATATGACTGTTATGCGTCATTATAGGTTAATATTAATAGTTTAAATCATTCTTGAAAACAATTACAAATCTTGATGGATAACAGACATATATTTATATTTATACGTACAATTGGATTATTAAAATGATTTTTTTATTAATACACTCGATTATTATTAAAAAAAATTAAAATTTTGAACGATAGATTTAGCAATTAGCAATTTATTAGTCACTGAGACTTTTTAATTCAAAGGTGAATAATTTATTTGTTTCAATTTAGAACTTTTGATAACTTTTAAGAATAAGTTTCAAAATTGTTAAATCGAAAGCATAGAACTTACCATGCATTATAATACAAGATAACTATATGCGGCCAAAAAGAAATAATAATAATCGTATTTCATAGTCCCTAAAATTTTATACATAGCTCATTACACCCTTATACTTTAAGTTTGGGCACCAAAACCCTCACACATTCAGTAGGCAGTCACACATATTTGTTATTCGTGCTTACCACATCTACATATAAGAAGACGAAGAAATCACATGCCTCCACAAATTGAAAGCTCGAGGGTTTAAAATGATCAAAATCTAAGACTTGAAGGACAACAAGTGTAATCCACTCCCTTTGTTAGATTTAAGAGTTTCGAACCAACCCAAAGGCAAGAATTACATAATGGGTCGGTCAACTCATGGATCGGTAATTTTACCTAAGTTTATTTAAAAAAAATAATCAAAACATCGTCATTTTAAATTAAAAAATTAATTAATAAGATCATTTTGATTGTAAATTAACTCATCAAACACCATGATTTAATTAAGTAAATTATATAACCTATCTAAAATACAAATCTAGAATACACATCATCAGATTAGCCGGTTAAGATAACCTAGGTTTCATAACCCTAATTAGGGTACTACTCGAGAACATGTAAGAAACGAGGGATAAAGTAGATGTAAATGGATCTTAAATATTTTCTCATTTGCCTCCAAACTTGCATGTGCATACATGTGCAAATGCCCAGCTATTTCTTCCTAGAAACATCAATGAAGTTAGAGGGGGGAGCTGGGAATGGTCGGGGAGGCACATAAAATATTAGTGAATGTCAGGGGATATTGCTTGGGATTTCAGGATCTGCAAGAATATTACTCAAATCAAGGTGTTGATCAATGCATGTTTGCACTGTCTAAATGTGACCTTTTCTGGCAGCCACATTTCCACACTAAGGAAGAAGAACTTTCGTGTACTCTTAGTGGCATGCCATTACAGGGAATCGTGAATATTTATGCCTTGTGATAATGTTTCCTCACGTGAATAATGTCGACAATACAAATCCATTTCCATTTTCCTTGTTTTTTTAATTTATGATTGAATATTTTATTAACAACTCAAGTTCAAGCATTTTCAACCTTGAGTGTTCTTTAGAATATATATTTTTATATCAATATATTAAAATTATCAAAAAACAATTAAAAAAACATATTTTTTGGACATAAAAACACTTAAAAAACAGAAACTACTGCAATATCCTTATGATTGAGGGAGTATGCATCCCATATGGTATAAATAATCATGCGTCCTCTAACAAGAGTTTGCAATTGTATATTGATTTTGATTTACAATTATTTTACATTGAATCACCAGGAAAAAAAAAAGTGGATTCCAAGCAAAGACTCAATTATCACTTTGGGAATGTATGTCTAGTGTAATTCAATGCAATGTCAAAAAGTACTGGTGTAAAATCAGTTCCTTGCTCTCTACTCACCCATACCATGACCTAATCTTGTCCACTACCTAAGGAATCGAAAACAGAAGCTATCACCACAATGCATTTGTCCACATTTGGTAGATCTAGTCGTTTATGAGTCACCGAAAGTTTTATCGAGTTGCTGTAGCCTTGTTAGGGCGATGATCAATTATCTGTATATAGGTTAGAAGTGGTGATTTAAGGGTTTTCCATCTTAGATCCTTTTAAGATATTGTTTGTTATTGTATTTTAAAAAAATATTTATTTATTTATTTATTATTTAAATTAATTTTTTAATTATTTTTAGATTGTTTTAATGTGTTGGTATCAAAAAATTTAAAATTAATTTTTATTTATAATAATCAATAAATTTTTATCAAAGAATATTTTTAAAAACAATTACTATCATAATACTAAATAAAATCTTAATTTATATATATAAAATATAAAAGTCATATGTATAAGATACCTGGAGTAAGAATTGAAGATAATCTTTTACTTTATTTTTGTAATAGATATCATAATTATAAAATTTAAAATGGTTAAAATATCTAGTAATGGATTATTAAGTTGAAACCGTAAGTTGATAGGATAATTTAATTTTTGAATAAGATGATATTATTTTATTTTTGAAAAAATAACCATGTTTTGATAAAAAAAAATAGTTTAAAATAAAAAACAATTCACACTAAATTTTATAATCATCAAATTGACCCCCTGTCAGGCCAGTGTTGTATAACTATTCTTGATATATTTTGGGACCAGGAAGGAGAGCTAGAAGGTGTGATTAATTGCAAGTTGCGAAGTCCTCTATCTTGTAGAGAGGATATATCTCTCTCTTTTCCGGATTAAGTGAGATTCTTGGCAAAGAGGAGACTTTTGGTGTGCAATTGAGGAGATGAAATAATGTGAAACGAGTGCTGGACCTGCTGGAACCAGTATGATCCATCACTTATTGACCTCCTTTTTTCTCTATTTATTCTCCATGAAGAGACAATATGTCGAGCAAGCCAAAAAAGTTGAACTATGAAGGCTGTATTTACTTTCTTGACCAAATTCTTGTTGTGAAAATGGATGGAAATTAAGGATTGTTTATTTTATGAAAAGTAATTTCTTGTGATAGTAAATTTTTAAAAAGTAAATTATTTTTTGATGTTTGGTAGTGTAATAAAAAATAAATTAAAAAAATACTTTCTAGTATTTGGTTATGTCATGGAAACTGAATTGAAATATAACTTAATAATGTTTTATTTTTCTAATTTTATTAAAATAATGAGGAATAAATCTTACAAATTAAAAAGTTGAATGAGAATGAAATTGAAAAAAAATATAATTTCATAAATTATCTCAAATAAAATAAATAATAATCAAAATAATAGAGAACAAATCTAAAAAATAAAAAATTAAAGATAAAGAAATTAAAAAGGTCTAGCCTATTTTGATATAGTGATTTGAGTTTCTGGTCTGTTATTATATCTTTAATTGTAATAATTTAATCTCTAAATAATTTATTTTCCCTGTCATTTTGTCTGTTTCTTCATCTAAATTAACATAAAAATCTTATGATTTGTGCCTAATATATTTTGATATAAAAAATATCCCTTACTCTTAATATGATAAGTAATTTATATGTCTTTATATTTTTACATATTGTGTTCAATAACCCTTATATATATATATAATTATATTAATTACGTTCTTAATTTTTAATTAGCTTATTCAAAGGAGGGTAGTTCATATCAAACTTAAACTTGGAATGAGAAATTTATTTGAAAAAAGAAATCAGTTAATTTAAATTACGTATCACAATTTTAGTTATTTTTTTAAAACAAAACACATAATATCTTGAAAAAATTAAACTAACATTTATTATTAGAATTTAATATTTGTTTCAAATATGTTTGTTTGTTATAAAAATAACAAATTATATTTTTTTTCTCATAATTTTTAGTTATTAAGAGAAGAATAGATAAAGTGACTAATTTGACACGTGATTGAAACAATATTTTTTAAGAAATTAAATTATTATTTTTTATATAAAATAATTTTTTATTTATGTTTTTAGATTGTTTTAATGTTATATACTAAAAATAATTTTTAAAAATTAAAAAATAATCATTATTAAAAAAAAGGTAAAATATAATATAGACTAAGTTCAATGTCATGGGCCAGAACCTAGCGTCATCTGTTAAGCTGCACTGCTGTATGTAATTCCTCGGAAGCTGAAATCTAATCCCATGTATACTGTTAGTCACACAATCACATAGGACAGGGAAGCCTGGAATTTTTTTATCATATAGTATAAGAATTAGCTGATGATCCTAAATAAGATATTTTTCCATTAAATCTTCACCATCTTGTTGCTGACATAACAATTTTCAAATCTTTGTACGACCAATTTGTAAGGTAATATTTAGTTATTATTTCAGATATCAAGATAATTATAATAAACAAAAAACTTATTATTCAGTCCTTTTTATTTTAAAAAGATAAAAATTTATTTCAAAAGCTTATTTATTTTTATATTTGTTCATGTAACCAAACATGTTTTTATCCGTTTTGTATGTGTATTTTTTGTTCCGAGATGGTTTCAATATTAATAAATCTTCACATGCTTGATGGTGATCTCTGACTTCTTTAGCAAATTGTTAGCAGTGTTGAATACTTTACAAAGATTTTGTAAGGGAACCCAAATTAGCAAAGCCCATCTTCATGGCCAGTCTTCAAGACTGGAAACCTCCTCATCTCTTGGAACTATCAGAACTCTGACCTTCACACACCCCTTTCAACAGGAGTGTCCATTTTTCTCTACCATGATCACCACGGCAGCACCAATTTGCAGCAGTGGAACTTTCCAAGATCAAGAATCTTACACACATATGCCTAGCCTGTGGCACTGAAGTGGAAAGCATTTTCCTTCCAAGCTTCAGGATTGGAGGCCTGCCAGGGCAAAGATACAAGGATGGATAGGAGATGGCAGGAGTCAAAAGGTACTGCTTTTGCCAATCATCCCAGATCAGCTTGCGCACGGGTGATAATGATAGGCACTAGTCAAAAAAGTGAATCACTTTCAACGTCGTGTTAGTGATGAGGGCAGTCTGCCATTTTTTTCTCCCTAGTTTATCTCCCCTTTACCTGCTCCATGGACGGGTCCCTCCTACACAAAAATAACCAAACTGTTTGCAATTTGTCATCTGAAAAAGTGATGCTAGACTGCTCTGCTCTTGTAACATTGATTGATACAACTATGAACAAGCATTTTCCCACTTTTGCATACATGCGTGAGCTTTCAAAAGCTAAAAAAGTGAAGTGTAAACTATTTTAGTACATATTAACCTACTACTAATTTCAACCTATCTTACTTGACATGTTTATTCAACAAATGATGACCATATACATTATACATATGCAAAGACGCCGCTTTCTATGAGATGTATTCCTAATTGGTTCTTGACAATAAGGTCATCGAAAACCGGAAAGTTCATGGAACCATGGAAGAACTCCATAATCACTTTGGCCCGCATCTCAGAATAAGGCACACCAAGTTTAGCTGTGGAAAGAAATTCGTTGTCTAATTACTCCATAATTTCCATTGAAGAAGGATCAATAGCAACAATTCCATTACTCCATAATTTCCAATGAAGAGGGATCAATAGGTACAATTCCATAACCATTTCCATCTTCTTTGCCTCTATAGTCTACTTGAATCTGATCAACATTTTCGCTTTCTCTGTCTTCTGTTGTGGCAGAATCTGGCAGTTGTTGATCTCCTTGGCCACCCATCATATGCATCAAAAGTTCTTCAGGCTTCAACTCGTAACTGGGATTATCAACCCTCCTAGTCTTCTCTCTGTATAAAGCATCAAGCTGCTGAAAATAAGGACAAGTCTTAGAATCCCCAGGTCTTTTTTTATTGCTATCTTTTACCCTCTTGAAGTACTTGTTCATATTCTCCCATTTCTCTTTGCACCTCTTTGCACTCCTATCATAACCGAGATTTTTCATTGATGTTGATATCTCCTCCCACAGCGGCCCTTTTGGTCCATTTTCTTGATACTGGAATTCAAGATAAGTTCGTATCTTGATCAAAGATTCAATTTCTTCTTTAGGCCATCTTGATGAGCTCATGTTGACAAAACTCTCAATACTGCTATTTTCAGGTGTCTTCACTACATTCTCCACTGGAACTGCTTGGTTCTTGGACAATTGCGCTGGAGATGTTTGAATGTCAGGAAATTTCATCGGGACTGTAGGGTTGTCAGGCAATTGCACCGGGATACCTTGCTCAGAGAACTTCTGTAAGAATGCAAGCACAGCTGCATCTTTCACAGCTGCAATCGCTCTTTCGTGATCTAAAAGCTCTTGTTCTCTCTTAATCTTATCCCATTCTTGCATCTTCCACGCTTCTTCTCTAGCTATCCTTTCTTGCTCGCGTTTCTCTATTGCTTCTAGAAACTTATTTTGCAAATTCTCTTGCTTTTCTATCACTTCATTCATCAACCTCTCAAAAAAATTTGTCAATCTCCGCTTCTTCTTTCTTGTTCCTTCTGATTCCTCACTTGAAGTAGATGCAGTTGAAGTAGAGGTGGCGTCAGTGCAATTCATGCTAGGACTCTGGATAGAACATGGAACATCATGTGGGATGAAGCTCACTGGGTTTACCGAGGCCAAAGGCATTAAACAATGATCTTTATCTGACGATGCAGGGGACACTAATGCATTGGTCTTATCTAAAGCTTGTAATTGTTCAAAAAACCTATATGTCTTGCCGTTCGGCCTACCGGACTGACTTCCTTTGGTTCTTCTATGATACTTGTAAATATTTTCAAACTTCTCTTTGCATTTCTTGGCACTTCTGTTATACCCAAGCTCTTTCAATTTCCTGATAGCAACAGTACCAATAGGGAAAAAAAAAATCCATGGTCTCACTAACGGCTTAAACTTTGAATAAACCAATAAAAATTATCAAACATGATTCAATAACTAAAAAAATTAACACGCGCGGTAATTTGAGCTAAAAAGCCATCCTTATTAGACCCTTTTGACACTATACACCAAATTTAATGCTAATTAACTTAGACTATAAAAAATGAACACATTAGACAAAAAGAACAGTAATTTTGCAATTCTGCTCAGATGGGTACCTCAAGATTGATTATTATGCAATAATTTGCTAAAAACAAGGCTTTCTCCACCATTTTCTCAGCAACCAAACGTAAAATGACCAAAAAACATAAAGCTCAAAACTTTACGTCGTTTTCTATCAAACTCTCCAGAAGAAGCTAAAAAACTCACCTCGAAACCTCTTCCCAAAGAGGAGCTTTAACAACAGAGTCTCTAAATGCAACATCCATATCAGACCTTATCTCCAACAAAGCTAAAGTCTCTTGCTTTGGCCACCTGTTAGCTGTTGAGCACTGCACACCCTCTTCAGCTTGCACCCCCATCCCCTCATCGCCTTCCTCGTCCTCCCAGTCCCTGGCGGCGGCGCTTGAATTTTCCAGGAAGGTGGTTGGTGCTTCCATGATTTTGAATCTTGATAGGAAAAAGAAAAATTACAGCTTTAGACAAGAGGTGAATTCTTGGAGTTAAATTTTCTTTCCTTTTGTTTTCGGGTTTTTGTTTGTTAAAATAAAAATGGGGTTTTTAGCTTCTCTCTTACTGCTACTACCTACAATTCTACTTTGTGGTTATGGTTCAATACAATGGTGGTGAAATTAAATTAGGGTTTTTGGTTTTTATAAAGGGATAAAGTTGGGAAGGTGGCAATCAAGTGGTGGGTACAACAAAATACTAAGCTTGATTTTTTTGACATTTGAGTTTTGGAAGTATTTAGGGGTTAAAGGAGATGGAGTTGGGGGTTGACTTTCGGTAAAAAGAAGGAGGCTTACAAATAAAATAAAATAAATTTTTTTTTTGATAAAATTAAAGGGTAAAATTAAAAAGTAAAAGGTGAAAGAATATGGATATGATTGTGGTGGCAAGTTGTTTGCTCTTGTCTTAATTGCTAAATAAGAGGCCTACCAAGCCCATTGTTTTCCCCTTTCAGTGTCTCCATTTTACACAATGTGACTAGAGAGGAGGAATCCATGCCTATGGATAGATATATAAAAAAAAATGATGTTTAAGTTGTAATTATTAATATTTATAATACTAAAAGAAAGATATATATAAAAGAAAGGAACATGAGAGAGGAAATCACACTCGATTTTAAGAATTCATTTCTCATATTTCTCACTCTTAATCCAAAATCTTGATAGATTTTGTATATCAATATTGACATATTAAGAAAGTTAAAGAAATTAAGCATAAGTTTATCTTCATATTTATCTAATATTCTCATCTCAATAGCATAATTTAGTGTTTGTTTGTATATTACAATCTATTTTTAAATTAATTTTATCTGAAAAATATTAAATTGATATTAATTTTAATGTGTTAAAATAAAAAATTTAAAATATATATATATATATATATATATAGAAGGGAATGGAAAATGGGACCACATAGAGAGGTTGAAAATGTTAAAATAAAATGAATGCTTGTGGGTGTAGATGAGGCTCCATGTCATGATGCCAAGTTTTCGAGATAAGCTGCATGTCACAATGATCTAGAGATCATTAAACAATTAGATTTGACAACTTTGCATAGGAAATTAAGACCTTACTTTTACACCAAGGAATATGAGTGGAATAGAATATAATAGAATTTGCTCATCCTAATCATGCAAAGCTGGTGAGAAAAATTAGTTTTTTTTTAATTTAAAATATATCAAAATAATATTTTTTTTATTTTTTAACACACTAGCATATCAAAACCATTAAAAAATATATTAAAAATATTTATTTAATATTTTTAAAGAGAAAAACAATTTAAAAAACAAATTGAAACGCAAGAAAAACCATCTCGGATAATCCTGGATGCCCTTTCATAGATACCAAGCAAGCAACTACATGGAACAACTCACAAAAGTCCAATTTTTGAACCATAGATTATTAAGGTGGTGAAGTTGTGGTCTTAAACCATCTATGTATGTAGATAAATGGGACCATTGTGAGCGTGACCATCCATTTTTATAGACCTTTTGTCCTCTACTTTGCTTCAAAAAATCTTGAATGGATGCTTGCTGGAGATTTCTTAGTGTCAAAATTGAAGTAAAATGGAAGTTATTATCATGCTGCCATGCATGAATGTTTTAATTCCACAAGTAACTCTCTATTCTTGACGAAGACGTCGTGTTAATTTCTAGCATTTGATTGTGGTTTAAAATACATAATTACTTTCTTCTTGCGTAAGGGAGCTCACTTTGTCAATAATTTCAACTAGCAAGCATGTATGTGATTGTTACGAGGTAAAAGGGAACTTCTAGTATGTTTTTTATTTTATTATTATTATAGGGTGTATTAATCAAAAAATAATTATTTAAATAGTAACATCTAGAAAGTTGAATGACCTTTTATATAAAAATAAAATATTTGCGTTATGTTATTATTAAATTTAAAGAAGAAACTAAAGCAAGTGGGAGAATTATTGTGAATCCTCTTTGATTTGTTTGTGGATTTTATTCCAAATCTTATAGTATTCATGTTACAAATAATAATATCCTATAAGTTACTAGACGAGATTTACTTTGAAGGAAAAGATAAATACAAGTGAGAGAAAGCGGATAAAATTCTTAAATTATAAAAAAGTAATAATAATATCTAAACCTAATATTTAAGTCTCATACTTATCTCTATTTATTTACTATAAAGTGAATTTAACTAAATGAATTTTAGGGTTTGATAATAAATCAAAATGAATTTCCAAGTTCTTGGGCTATTTTCTCTAGACGCTTTATTTATTTCAGTGGAAAATACACAAACAATTTTGGATTTTTGAAGAGAATGGTGAGCTTATAGGACAAGTAGTTGTTATGAAGTTTATCTAAGAGTCACTTTCCATGGCAGCAAGAAGGGTGCTGGCTGCCTATTTCGCTAAGGAAAGAAATCCAGCTTACCTAAATCATACTTGTGGGTCAAGTTGAAATTCCCACCATGGAAAGTGAAAAGCATAGCTATCATCAACCACATGGAAGGGAGGGTGAGAAGTAAGCATATGAATGTGAAAGCTTCGAGGCTAAAAAAGAAAGCATTAAACTCAAAGTATGTAAATTATGTATAGTTCCCTCCCTTCTTTTTTTTTTTTTGAAACTTTATTCTAATATGTTTGAATTGAAAAAATCATCAAATTAATTTATTTTCGTGATTTTAATAATCTTGATTTGTTAATAGTAAAAGTAAAAAAATTATTTTAATATATTTTTAAATAAATAATGCTTTTAAAAAAGTACTTTTTAGTAAAACAAAACACACACTTAGAATATCTGATGATTGAGGAATTGCTACAAAGGTGGGTAGAATGTGAAAACTTGCAGCTAAAAAGGAAAAGGCTCATAAGGCGTCTGCATAAATTGGTTGGTAATCTCAAATTTTTTTTATCAAAGTTTTAATAAGGGATAATTAAAAAAATAACTCTCTAATAGTTTGTTAATTCTTTTACTTTATTTTTATTTTAAAAAAAATATACTTTACATGCTAAATCAATTTAAATTTTTAAGTCAGACTACATAATCAAATTATATATAAAATACAACTAGGAACTTAATCTGTTTATCTTTATTTTAGGGGATATTTAAGAATATAGTTGTGGTTTGCTTTTTAAAGTAATTTTTGCTTGGAAATATATTAAAATAATATTTTTTATATTTTAAAAAAATTATTTTTAACAACAGTACATTCAAATTATCTGAAAATACAAAAAAAGATATTAATTTTAAAAAATTCAAAAACACTTTTAAAATACAAAAATAAACCATTCCTCATCCTTTACTATTTATTGCTTAACAAAACAGATTTTCTAATGTAATTTCAATGAACCAGAGAGCACATTGGCTCGTGCAGACTTGCATCATATCATGGGTTCATATTTCCATATAGTTGTTAACCTATAATAACAAATCAAAACTGGTTCACAAGAAACAAGAGCGATTGATAATTAAGCAAAAAGGTGTGAGATTTTGAGTCATGCAATTACATAAATTCACGAGGGGAAGGGAGTGCAAGTTCTTAAAGCAGGTCAACCCTCCATCCACTTCAAGGTTATGCCCAGTTATGTGTTTTATTTTTATTCCCGAGTGTGATAGTAATTATAGTTTATTTTTAAAAAATAATAAAGTTATGCCCAATTAAGTATTTTGTTTTGGAGGTATTTGGAAATACAGTAGAAGTATGGTTTTAAGTATTTTTTATTTAAAAATATATTAAACTAATATTTTTTTAATTTTTTAAAAAATTATTTTTATACCAACACATTAAAATAATATAAAATCATAAAAAAATTAATTTTAAACAAATATAATTTCAATTATATTCTCAAACACTACCATGTGGATGCCAAATGCAAGCAGCTTCGGCCACATCTATTTCTTCACACTCAGCCCCTTCAGCTTCCCTAGCCCATTGACAATCTCAGTCAACTGTTCTTGGTTAGCGCAGATAGGATAATTTAAGCCTATCATGGCCGAGGAGAGTGTGGTCGGAATTGGAAGTGGTGAAATGTAATTGATCCTAACCCCAATTTAAGAATGGAGCTTGAAAAAGAAAATGAAAATTCAGAGAAGGGATACCTCCTTCACCTTTGGAAACTAAACGCCCTCACGAGCCCAAAAGATTCAATTGATCACAAACCCCACCGTCATCCTTGTAAAATTATCACTCAAAAACAGAAATCATCACACTTCCAAACGAGGTGTTAAAGAATTACTCTACACGATCCCAGTTGTAAAATTAGTTCTCGGCAGCCATAAATGGAGAGATGACTCACATGAACCCCACCAAAATGAATTGTTTTGCAATCATTTTGTCAAGAAATTGATTAAATTTTGGGGCCAAACCACTCATCTTCTTTGCCAAGCCTTGCAAATCGAATCTAGCGCCCAAGGCAGGAAAGGGCGCCCCCAATAACTTTGTCATGTCCAGAAATAATGGCTTCAATTGTTTCCTGTGGGCTTGATAGAGATTGACAAGAAAAGGAAGAAAACAAAAAAAAAAAGTTAGCCACGATAGTGGTTAGAGTTTTTTGAGGTCAGTGACAAAGCTACGATATTAGAATTAAAAGGGTTTTTTAGTTATTAAATCAAATATAATAATAATCAATTTGTTGATTTTTTCTTGGTTCACTGACGTCTTTAGGATATAAATTATTATAAACATATAAAATTTAGGATACATTGTCTTCGTACCAGAGAGATCCCAGGAATTTGAAGCTTATAGAGATCAAAAGTTGTTGCTATGAGAGCAAATTCATTATTTTAGTGATACAATCTTCCAGAATTGTGCTGATTTCTTCGTTGATTTCAGTTGGAAATTGACTCAATGCAAGCACAACAACATGTAATATATCCCATTCTGGAAAAACCACAGTCATCACTGTTAGTTTTTTACAAGCAAGCAAGAATTGCCTAATTGCTGGTATACGCAAATTTCCTCACCACATGCATCTTCTTTACAAAAATGAAATAATCAAACCGAAAGATCATCAATTTTTCAAGGGTTTATGAGGGAAAAAACTCTAGAACTTGTATACCCACACAATTCTCAATTACTTCTTGATCAGAAGAAGTGATCCTAAAAATAATATTTGTATTTGTATCTGTCAAATGTTAGAATGAACATTACATGCAATTGGTCTTTGATAGATCAGCAAAATAAATGAAAATGTGTCATGATTTAATCATAATCAATAAATTCCAATCCAAGATGACAACATTATAAATGAACAAAAGTTATAATTTTATAAAAAAATGGATCCACTTATCACAAATAAAACCCTTTTATATCGATGGATTATAAATATAAATATTAGTTATAAGTAATACTTATTAAAGAGATAAAAATTGTATCATGTAATATTTATCTTAACAAAAAATTATTGACATAATAAAATATATATTATAAGCAAAAAGACTATAACTCAGTTAGGCAAAATACCTTGTTTATGTCGATATTTTTTCAAAAAAATATATTATAAAATCAAAAAAACTTCTTGAGAAGTTAATGTCTTACTCTATAATGACTGCTTTACCAAAGAGGTACTAAAAAACAATAAAGAGATTAGATATCGTAGAGTTAAATTGTTATTTTCAACCCAATCCATGAACGATATAAACTCCAAATTTTATTTGTAACTCTCGAAACAAAATTCTTAATAGTGTCTTTGTTTTTTCTTATATTTCTTTCCTATTTCAATTCCATTCATTTAATACTTTTTTTTTTGGAATATATCTAAACTTACCAATTTAAATAACATCAAACCTTATTATCTCCATTCTTTAATATATGAAACAAACTTAAATCAATTAAAACATCATTTATTGGATTCAAGAAACTAAACTAAAATTTAGTAAATTTGCTGTAGACAAGAATTAGAACTTGAATTGGTGGGGGTCGACACAAAGAGAACCCCTCCAAATATAGACGTAAGCCGTTATCAATGGAGAGAACACGGTATTCTTTAGTAAAAGGCGAAAGAATAGTTCGCTCTGTGCTCACCGCACGGCTCCGCGGTTTGGGGAAAGTGCGATTTGTTTTGTTATATAGAGATGAGGGCTAGCTGTTGTATGTTCCCTTTGTCGATGTGGGACTTGTCTTTTTCTTTCAAAACAATATGCAACTCCGCTAGGTTTTCTTATACCAGTAATCACATATTCTAAATTTGTTTTTTTATAAATTTTCGGTTTGGATTACTAAAAACTTACTTATAACTAATTTTAAAATTAATTAAAATATACAAGCTAATCCGAATACGTATATTAATAAATAAAAAATAAAAACAATACAGTTGAAGAATGAAAACATATTTTTTAATGATTGCTGAAAGGTACCACCTGGGTAAGTATACTTCGTTTATAGTTATATAAACTGATCTGACCTGACAGTTTTAGTTTTATCTTATGACTTGCTGGCCGACGTTGTGTAAGGTCAGTGGAAAGAATTAGGGAGAAAATATATAAAGGTTAGTACAACCTTGTAATTAAAGTTGAAGAAAACAACCTTCGAACCTGTTATGACACTGCAAAAATTTAGGATGAATAGATTCCTTCTTGCTTTGTGTGACACTCCAAAATACAAGAACAAAAGTTTTCTTTTTATTTATTTATTTTTATTTTTTTGCTATTAGAATGGCCATAATCTAAAGCCTAGAACAAGTATGTACAACTTCTCATGGTGCTCAGTTCTTACGACTTGCGGAAAACTGTGCTAGAATTTAATATCAACTAGGATTTAGATTTATAGGAATTTAGAGTTTGCAAGACTACTAAGATTAGGATTATGCAATACTTGGTCAATATCTATTATATTTTTATTACTTAGGAATTAGCTAGTTGATTAGTTTTCATCTTAATTAGTTAGATATAATCACATTAAACATTCAAAATTATATTCAAGAAAATAATAAAGAAAAAGTATTTAAGTACTGCTGTGTTTTTCTTGGAGCAAAACCAACGTATCAGAGCCTATAGGTTGGAAAGAAGGACCAATGGGTTGGGAAGAAGAAAAGGCGTACGTGAAGCAGCAGTGTCTTTAGCAAATTAATCTTCCAAAACGATGACGACGACAAGATTTATTTTTCAGAAGCTTGGAGCACAAGACCTAACAGCAGTCTACGTTGTGAAGAAAACGAACCAGCAACGATTTGTTCTTTGGAAGAAGAAAAACACCAGCTTGTAACAGACTCGAGGCAGCAGCAAGTCTCCTAGAACATGACAGTAGCATCGTTGCAGTTGTAGGAAATTGCAGTTGCAGAATCACGTGGGCTGCAGACTCGTAGCAGTAGAGTCTCCACTGAAGTAGTAGAAAAATCAGTTGCAGCAGTCATTGATTCCAGCTTCAGTTCCAGCAGAAACAAACAAACAAATTAAGCAGTAGCTTTTCACGTAACAGAAAGTCTCCAGCAGTCGCAGCTTGGAGCGCCAGCAGCAGCAACAACAGACAAAAAGTTCAGCAGCAGTTGATTGCAGAAGCAACAAGTCAGTAGCGCACACAGTCCTACAGCAGTAGCGTCAAAATTTTAGGTTTTCCAGTAGCCAAAACAACAGTAGCATAGGAAGCAGCAGACATGGGAAATCTTCAAATTGTTATAGGGATCAAAAAGATTAACAATCAGAATTACACTACATGGTCAACATGCATGATGTCTTACATGCTAAGCCAAGATCTGCGAGAAGTGGTCAACTGCAGTGAAAACACAACCAATCGAAGATACTAAGGGAGTCTTGCACAAGTGGAAGATTAAAGTCAGTAAGGCAATGTTTGCCGTACGAACACAATTGAAGAAGATATACTAGAACATATTTGTGATGCTACAGCACCGAAAGAAGCATGAGACACCCTTACTAGTCTTTTATAAAAAAAATGATGCTAAATTGCAACTTTTCAAGAACAAGTTGTTTTGATTCCTCAGTATTTTAGTAAGGTGAAATCAACTTATCATGAGATTTTTAAATTATAACATGAAACGCTATTAGAAAAACAAGATGAAAAGAATAATAATTCATGGTTTTAAGATCCAAATATCAGAGTTTTGTAACTACAGTGTAACGATGGCCTACTCAACCATTATTAGTTAAGTTTGAGAATTTGCCGAGTCAAGAAAATATAGCTAAATAAATCTTCCTCATTCCCCCTTTGGGAATTCGCTGTAACCAAGCGAAGGGAGGATTCTCGTATATGAATAAATTGGCTTAGCTTGTCAATGAAACTACCAGGGTTTAGCGCAGGAGTCTTGTTGAAGGGTGAAGAGAAAGCACTTTACAACTACAATGGTGGGAGTAAGCAATGGTGTAATCACGAAGATAGAAACCACAATAATGGTGAATACGATAAGGATGGTGATAAGGAAAATAATTATCAAAGGGAAGCTTTTGTTAAAGGGGAACTTCAAAGAATTATGGCAATGATAGAAGATTTGAATGCGGATTTCACAATTATGGAAAACATGGTCACATGAAGAAAAATTGTTGGTTTAAGAAGCTTACGGAAAACAATGTTGCTATTTAAGTTTAAAAAATTAGATTGAAGATGAATGAGATGTTGAAGCATTGAAGCATTATTTTCCATGGAAGAGAAAGAATTGGCATTAAGAATGATATTTAAGGATCAAATCGATTATGAACTTTATGTCTTGTTTGATGTTAAAGTATACTCAGAATTGTGATTTTGATCAAGATTGTGATCATAATCTTTCATTATGATGAGAAGTCAATTTAATAACTAAAATTTTATTTTATTTTTTAAAAAATAATATGAATATTCAAATTAATTTACATATATTTCAATTAATTTCAGATAATAATCATATAAATTTTTAATAATTTTAAAATTTATGAGATTTGAATTAGAAAAATCCTGAAATTTATAAAATATAAATTAATAATTTTTAAAAAATAAATTTATAACCTGACCGGTTAAACTACTCAGTGTTGAAATTCTTTTTTTATTGATTCTTAGGAAGAAAAAAGGTTCCTTTACAATCTCAAAGGTCTTGCTTTCATACAAGATGAGAGCTCAATGATTTTAATAAGCCTGAAGTGTTCATAATTTTTGGTAAAAGTTTAGAAGCTTTAATTATTTTTTTTGGATTCAAAAAATTAAACTACAATACACCGAAAGCATAAATTTAGAGCTTGAATTGTTTGGGGGTCTACACAGAGGAGAACCCCTCCAAAAATAGAGGTATGCCGCTATCAATGAAGAGCACACGGTATTCTTTAGTAAAAGGCGAAAGAATAGTTCGCTCTGTGTTCACCACACGGCTCCACGGTTTCTGGAAATGGCGATGTGTTTCATTATATAGAGATGAGAGCTAGCTGTTGTATGTTCCTTTTGTCGATGAGGGACAGTCGTCATTTAACTTAAAAAATATTTTTTGAAAAAATATATTAAAACAACTTGTTTTTAGATATATCATGCTGCTTTAAAAAACAAAACAAAACAAAAGGGGAGTTTTAGATGATTTCTATTTCGTTTTTTCTGCAATACTCATTCTATACTGTGTTGCTACTGCTTGTTACCTCATCTGTAGGATTGTGCAAATGTACGTTACTACTCGGGGAGCCTAGCGTGCTTGTGATCTGTGTTCATGTTCTCTTGGTTTTTTTTCTCTCTCTTTGATCAATAGATGCTTGTCAGGGATTCTGTAGAGAGATCACCGCTGCATAAGCTTCCTGAGCATCCCTGGATTGTTCAAAATGTTGATCCCTCAGGCATCTTTAGGGTTTGATTTGTCTTTATAAGATGCTTTGCTGTTTCAAGGGAATAGAAGGTGTGAGATTTTGGAGAAGAACGCAAAGAGCCTTCTGGCAAGTTCTATGAATTTATGAAGAGCCGGATCACACACTTTACAAGAGTTCAAAAGTGCCCATGTTGTCTCCAAGCTCTATAGAACTAAGAAATAAAATTGGTTTATTGAATTTATTTCAATTCAATTTTATGTTGATATGGAGCCCTTGTTCTTTTCTTTTAAGATCTTTTATTTCCATTTCTAAATTATACACTTTCTGCAACACCATGCCTGTTTCTTTTCCATTTTCAAACATCATGAAACAAAGCCCCTGAGATTCTGATGAATTCAAGATATATGCCTGGTAAAGGTATTAGTAATGCTAAATATAAATTATTGGGATATTTTTGTACATTTATTTACAAACCAATGTAATTAAATGAGAAAAATGAAGTGATTGTTTTTGCAATTTTCATGGATAATCTTTCTGTGTAATAATTTCCAGATCCATTATTTATTATTATAGAAATATAGTATTTGGTATACACTGAATATTCAAATGAGTATTGATTTTTAGATTCATATAAATATAAAATTTATGGCTTGCCAGATTTTCAACGTGGAGGACATCCATGAATTCAAGAAGGATTGCACTCATTAATACGCAGTGTAATCAAACATACTTTTAAAGTGTGGAAAAAAAAATGTTGTTTTGCTATATTTATTACTTATTAATAATCATATATTTGTTATATAACTTAAGTTACGAAATTACTATATGTTCATTTTAATTATTTTATTATCAACTGGTTTAATACAACTAGTAGCAACAAATGGTGCTTTTCTTGGTAAAAAATACAGCAATACCAATACCAGGCTAAGCTTAGTAACCTTGTCTTGGTTCATGCTTATGGATTTCAATGGAGGAAACATGTGTTTCAGTATTTCTTATTGATTTCAATAGAGAAGCGAAGGCAGAGAGCACTAGTCTAATACTGAAGTCATTTTGGCAGTCGGTTGCTTTCTTTCATTTGCTTGTCTGGAAACAACAATCCTCCTCCCCCATGGAACTAGCCTCTCCTTGGCATGTCCCTGAAGATTTGTTTCTCGAAGAATTGAAGGACTCGATTCCATAGACTGAGTTACAATTAATTCTAATAAAATAAATGCTCTTGGTTAGAATGCTAAGAATAAAATATTTCTCTCCTTGGTATGCTTTCCAAAAACATTTATCAGCAACCGAAGTGACGTAAACCAAGGAAGCCCCGTAGAAGAGGGGATCAAGTTCAAACTTAACATTACAGTAGTGGTATTATTTTGTCATTTTCCGTTCATTTTCTCTTGATTTGACCAGTCAACTAAAAATAAAAATAGCAATCAGTCATCCATATGGAATCACTTCGACCACACTGGCCTCAAGCCGAACACCGCAGTATCCAACTCCTAGTCCTACCACACATTGCTGTCAGGCCCCAGTCCGACTCCAGGACTGACCCTAAAAGAACTGCGGTTATTAGAACACCATCGGTCAACCCGGCCAAGGCAATTTTAGTGTTTAGTAATGTGCTTCAAAAACAAAGATTAAATTTAAAATACAAACGTTTGTTTTTTTATATCATCGAATCGAATTGATCTGCCGCAGGATACTACTTCCAATTGTCAAAATCTGTTCTGTAATATAATGCAGCGTTAGTTAAAAACCACAACCTATAAAACATTTTTAAAACCTTGATTTAAAAAAAGATACACAATTTATAGCTTTTGCAAAAACTAACACCACACCAAAACACAATAAGATACAGCTTGTTATTTCAGTGCGGCCGCACTTCAAAAAAAAAAAATTGTGTTTTTGTTAATGCGCTTTTGAAATTCAGATGTTCAAAATATAGTTAAATATTAATTTAAAATAGATTTCTAATCAAATTCACTTTAAAAAAAAAACCATAATAACAAACAACACCTAACCCGCCAATCAAATGAGGTTGGAAGGCAAAAGAAACTGATGACAAATTATGGATTGGATGCACCCAATCATAAATGGCACTAAGTTTCCGCCTTTATAAACAGAAGGGCTTTGTACGGGAATAATTATTACCAAGCAAGATTAAAAGTAGACACTTCTACTAATTATGTCCTGACAGGCGAGCCGGCCTCTTATATAGGAGACAGACATGATGAAAAAGACAAATAAAAAAACCCTGCAGCCGTGTAAAACAAACCAGCAAAGATATTCTAGAAAGGACTGAGAGATCCGTTCAAAGTTCAAACGGAGTATTAAGTACGATTTCAACAGGGTTTATGAAAGCAAATTGACACTAACACAAAATTTCTCATACAATAACTATTAACATTAATGTTCCCAAGGAAAAAAAACACCTTCAAATGTTGAGATGAAAAAAAACAAAAATAAAAAAGCATATCACAACCACTCTCCGTCTACAAGCATCCTACTAAAAAGACGCAAGGTTGAACCACAGATGTTGTGGAGGAAAGCAAAGAGCTTGACTACCAAAGTCACCACATCGAGAGGGAGGACCATTACAGTTGCGCATCTTAAAAAGCAGCATTAACAACATTGAATCACAAGCCTATTCAATACATTGAATATCAGAATGTTCCCTCCTTCAATGACCCCCACCTCAACAAATTCTCCATATCAGCTAGGACTTTGAGTTCATGACACCTTGACACGAAAAAAGCCAACTAAATAGAAAAAAAGAACTCACCATCACCGCTCTGTTGGAACTTAGAAGCACTTCCTGTGGACGATGGATGGGCCAGACTCATCGTACTCACCCTTGGAAATCCACATCTGACACAACACAAGCCATGCACGTCAGTCTCGATCAAACACACAACCACACGCTCAAGATATAAAGCAAAGATAAAGCGTTATTGAAATGAAAAATCTTCACCTGCTGGAAGGTGCTGAGAGATGCAAGGATTGACCCTCCAATCCAGACACTGTATTTTCTCTCTGGTGGTGCAACCACCTTAATCTTCATGCTGCTTGGGGCAAGGGCTGTGATTTCCTTGCTCATACGGTCAGCAATACCAGGGAACATAGTGGAACCACCACTGAGCACAATATTACCGTATAGATCCTTTCTGATATCCACATCACACTTCATGATAGAATTGTAAGTAGTCTCGTGGATACCAGCAGCTTCCATTCCGATGAGGGATGGCTGGAAGAGGACTTCCGGGCAACGGAATCTCTCAGCTCCAATGGTGATGACCTGACCATCAGGTAGCTCATAGTTCTTCTCAACAGAGGAGCTGCTCTTGGCAGTCTCAAGCTCCTGCTCGTAGTCAAGGGCAACATACGCAAGCTTCTCCTTCATGTCACGGACAATTTCCCGTTCAGCTGTGGTGGTGAACATGTAACCTCTCTCAGTGAGGATCTTCATCAAAGCATCAGTGAGATCACGACCAGCAAGATCCAAACGAAGGATGGCATGTGGAAGGGCATACCCTTCATAGATTGGCACAGTGTGAGACACACCATCACCAGAATCCAGCACGATACCTGTTCACATGAGAAGCCACTCAGTACCAGAATCATTTACCCAACCAATGCAAATACAACACAGATTTCAATAGCAATAGTTACGAACCGGTTGTACGACCACTGGCATACAGGGAAAGGACAGCCTGGATAGCAACATACATTGCAGGCACATTGAAGGTCTCAAACATGATTTGAGTCATCTTCTCTCTGTTAGCCTTAGGGTTAAGAGGAGCCTCTGTAAGGAGGACTGGGTGCTCCTCAGGAGCAACACGAAGCTCATTGTAGAAAGTGTGATGCCAAATCTTCTCCATATCATCCCAGTTGCTAACAATACCATGCTCAATAGGGTATTTCAAGGTCAAGATACCTCTCTTAGATTGTGCTTCATCACCAACATAAGCATCCTTCTGCCCCATTCCAACCATGACACCAGTGTGTCTTGGTCTACCCACAATACTTGGAAACACTGCCCTGGGAGCATCATCCCCAGCAAACCCAGCCTGCAACATTACAACACAATATAACTTATCAAATCCAAACAAATTATGAGTAATAAAATGCAAAACTGAATTTTCACTAGTAAAGTAACCAACCCACCTTCACCATTCCAGTTCCATTGTCGCAGACAAGGGGCTGAATATCCTCAGAATCGGCCATTTTCTACAAGTTCTGTACAAAAAGTCAATAAATGAGTAAATGAAACAAACTTTACACCAGAAAAAAACATTCTACGTAATTTACAAATACATCAACATATCTATGAAGCATATAATAAAAAATATAACATATCTAGTTCCTCCACTATTTACAAATCAAAATAAACTAGCCAATTAACTATTCCAAATCATTAGCCATCCAAAGCTTAATCCAATCAGCATGATTGAATTTTCACTAATAAAGTAACCAACCCACCTTCACCATTCCAGTTCCATTGTCGCAGACAAGGGGCTGAATATCCTCAGAATCGGCCATTTTCTACAAGTTCTGTACAAAAAGTCAATAAATGAGTAAATGAAACAAACTTTACACCAGAAAAAAACATTCTACATAATTTACAAATACATCAACATATCTAAGAAGCATATAATAAAAAATATAACATATCTAGTTCCTCCGCTATTTACAAATCAAAATAAACTAGCCAATTAACTATTCCAAATCATTAGCCATCCAAAGCTTAATCCAATCAGCATGATTATCTTTCGTTATCATTCTACTATAATAGAATCCAAATATCCATCGAAAATCATCAATTTTAAGCTTAAAACACAGAAATGCAACCTAAATCTCAATCAATTACCACATCATATCCAATTTACCAATACCTTCTAATTCACACTGGCAGATTATAATCTAACAATGACCGAACGAAGTAGGTCAAAATCAAACAGATCTAATAACTTGTCACAAAAACATACAGATCTAGATTCAACACAATCAGATCAAGCTCTCAAATCAAACGATCCAAATCAAACCACGAGAAACCTCTAGATCTAACCTTCAACAGCACAAAAATCATAGATCGGAAGCAAAAAAATGATAAAACTTAACGATTCCAAACCAAAAACAACAAAAAGATGGCGTTTAACCAAAACACGATCTACAAAGCTCAAACCAAGACGAAGAGATAGACAAACCGATCCTTTACTTACCTTAATCGGAGAAGTGTAAGAGAGAATGATCAGAGAACGAACCAAGCCAAATCTAGCTATAGACGTGGCCTGGCCTAAGTTGCTTTGCTTGTATTGCGGTTGCTGGTGCGAGCAAGACCGAGAAAGAGAGAGAGAGAGTAAGGGTTAAGTGAGGAAAGGAGACGACGATTTTATATATAGTGAGAGACAGATAGAAAGGAAGGGATTTTTGAAATGCAAATGAAATTAAGACTAAATTTTTAGACAGAGGAATCATTTCCACCACGAGAAAAGATAGGGTGACCTGGCTGGCTGACAGCCTTTTTTTATTTTATTTTATTTATGACTTCACTTGCGTTCCCTACATGTTCTGGCCTTGAGGGCTATGGACTCTTTCGGCTTTTGCTGACTTGGTTTTTGACTTTTCTTTTCCTTATAATTTCAGCCGTCGGATCTTTATTTGGACGGCTTTGGCGGCTGGGATGGCTGGTTTGTTTTGAACGGTCCGGTCGAGTATGATTGGCCCGTTATTTGAGATATAGTTATGTTTGTTGCGTGTTTTTATAAATTTTATTTTTTAAAAAATTATTTTTTTATATATTTAAATAGTTTTGATATGCTGATATTAAAAATAAATTTTAAAAAATTAAAAATATATATTATTTTAATATATTTTTAAATAAAAAATATTTTAAAAAAAATCACTATCACATTGCAAAACAATAAATATTATGTAAATCATTTCTTTTTCCTTTAACTTATTTGGTTGTATATTGATTTTTTATAGTTTTATATATAGTTGATAAAATTGTCTTTGATTTAATAAATTAATCTAAAAAATTATGGTTAAAATGGGTTTAAGATTAAAATAGTTTTGACATTAACTCAGATAATTAAATTTAATTCAGATTTAATCAAATTAAAACTAATAATTTAAAAATATAAAAATTAATAAACTTGAATTAACACAATTAGTAAATATTGAAACCTCCAACCAAGTATAGTGATTTTAATTCTATAGAGTTGAAAAAACGCGTAAGAAATTGTAATGTATTTCATGGATTTTGTTCCAAATACATTATCAATCATATGTTTAATAATTTTGTAACCTCGCGGGACACGTCTAAATGACATTGATAAATGTGATGCGAAAGTTGTTAATATATTCTTGGAGTTAAGAAACATTCTAAAAGGTTAAGTTGAAAACAAGTTAAATAATTAAGGATAAAATAAAATTTTAAGCTATTTTAGGGTGCCAAATCTTACAAAATATCTTTTAAAACAAGGACCAAATTATCATAATTTATAATGTTTGTGCAATATATGAATTTATGCCATTGCAATAACTTGATATAGATTATTTACTTAAAACTCAAGCAACTAGAGATTTATTTTTAATTCATGAAATTGGTTTTACGGCATCCTTGTATTAAAAAAAAATATGCAAAATATTTATGAACCAGCATCTATTAATAGACATGTAAGATTTGTTTCTTTATAAAATTTTATTTGTTTTTATTAAATCAAATATTCTCCCCACTTTCCTAAATCAGTCCAATTCTTACATCTTTTCAATAAATAAAAATAAATGTTGCCGAGTTGAAAGGTTTTATGACTTATAATTCTTTAAATATAAAAATATTTTACAAGCCACCACCAACTAAATCTAAATAGAATTGATTATAGATATACGTTACACTAACTCCTTGCAGCCCTTAATAGTACAAATCATCATTAGCAGCCCTTATAAACTGCAATAAAGTAGCCACTTCAAGCTTAGGAAAAAAAATAAAAAATCGAATCAATTTAAATTCAAATAAAGTTGGTGATTTTTTCAGGTTACAAAATTCTAGATTTTCATATTAAAATATATACTTGATCTAATATCTCATAAAGAAAAATGATGAAATCATAAAATGATAGTATTTTGTCAAAATTCCCAATATTTACATGATAAAAAAAATCAATTTTCACTTTAAGTGTTGTGAGAAATTACTTATAATCTCTTTAAAGTAATTATTTTTAAGAGAATATAAGAGAGAAACTGGAAAAAAAAAATGAAGCTTCATGTCTATTTTTCTATCAATTATATTTTCATTAAACTT
>NW_011500003.1:544930-547358 GCF_000495115.2 Populus euphratica
GTCGGGGAGGCACATAAAATATTAGTGAATGTCAGGGGATATTGCTTGGGATTTCAGGATCTGCAAGAATATTACTCAGATCAAGGTGTTGATCAATGCATGTTTGCACTGCCTAAATGTGACCTTTTCTGGCAGCCACATTTCCACACTAAGGAAGAAGAACTTTCGTGTACTCTTAGTGGCATGCCATTACAGGGAATCGTGAATATTTATGCCTTGTGATAATGTTTCCTCACGTGAATAATGTCGACAATACAAATCCATTTCCATTTTCCTTGTTTTTTTTTTTAATTTATGATTGAATATTTTATTAACAACTCAAGTTCAAGCATTTTCAACCTTGAGTGTTCTTTAGAATATATATTTTTATATCAATATATTAAAATTATCAAAAAACAATTAAAAAAACATATTTTTTGGACATAAAAACACTTAAAAAACAGAAACTACTGCAATATCCTTATGATTGAGGGAGTATGCATCCCATATGGTATAAATAATCATGCGTCCTCTAACAAGAGTTTGCAATTGTATATTGATTTTGATTTACAATTATTTTACATTGAATCACCAGGAAAATAAAAAAGTGGATTCCAAGCAAAGACTCAATTATCACTTTGGGAATGTATGTCTAGTGTAATTCAATGCAATGTCAAAAAGTACTGGTGTAAAATCAGTTCCTTGCTCTCTACTCACCCATACCATGACCTAATCTTGTCCACTACCTAAGGAATCGAAAACAGAAGCTATCACCACAATGCATTTGTCCACATTTGGTAGATCTAGTCGTTTATGAGTCACCGAAAGTTTTATCGAGTTGCTGTAGCCTTGTTAGGGCGATGATCAATTATCTGTATATAGGTTAGAAGTGGTGATTTAAGGGTTTTCCATCTTAGATCCTTTTAAGATATTGTTTGTTATTGTATTTTAAAAAAATATTTATTTATTTATTTATTATTTAAATTAATTTTTTAATTATTTTTAGATTTTTTTAATGTGTTGGTATCAAAAATAAATTTTAATTAAAAATAAATATTATTTCAATAAATTTTTATCAAAGAATATTTTTAAAAACAATTACTATCATAATACTAAATAAAATCTTAATTTATATATATAAAATATAAAAGTCATATGTATAAGATACTTGGAGTAAGAATTGAAGATAATCTCTTACCTCATTTTTGTAGTAGATGTCATGTTATAAAATTTGAAATGGTTAAGGTATCGAGTTATGGACTATTCAAATAAAACCGTAAGTTGATAGGATAATTTAATTTTTGAATAAGATGATATTATTTTATTTTTGAAAAAATAACCATGTTTTGGAAAAAATAAAAATAAAAATAAAAAAACAATTCACACTAAAATTTCCGGGTTAAGTGAGATTCTTGGCAAAGAGGAGATTTTTGGTGTGCAATTGAGGAGATGAAATAATGTGAAACGAGTGCTGGACCTGCTGGAACCAGTATGATCCATCACTTATTGACCTCCTTTTTTCTCTATTTATTCTCCATGAAGAGACAATATGTCGAGCAAGCCAAAAAAGTTGAACTATGAAGGCCGTATTTACTTTCTTGACCAAATTCTTGTTGTGAAAATAGATGGAAATTAAGGATAGTTTGTTTCATGAAAGTAATTTTTTTAATAATTTTTTTTTTAAAAATTGTTTTTTAATGATAATATGATGAAAAATAAATTGAAAAATATTTTCTAATATTTGGTTATATCATAAAAAATAAATTGAAAAATAATTTATTAATATTTTATTTTTTTCAAGTTTATTAAAATAATGAGGTATAAATTTTACAAATTAAAAAGTTGAATGAGAATGAAATTGAAATTTTTTTTTTATAAATTATCTCAAATAAAATAAATAATAATCAAAATAATAGAGATCAAATGTAAAAAATAAAAAATAAAAAATAAAAAATAAAAAATAAAAATAATAAAAATTAATATTTTATAAATTATTTCAGATAAAATAAATAACAATTAAAAGAATAATGATAAAATTTGATAGATAAAAAATTTCAATAAAAAATTAATAAGAAAACAGCAAATAATAACTATAAAAATGAGAATCAAAGTTAATATAAAAATTAAATTTTAAAAGATAAAAATAAAAAATAAATATTCAAAATAAAATATATATAGCAATTAAAAATTTGAGAACCAAATTTGATATAATTAATAAATAATATGATATTTTTAAATTTTTTATAATTTTCAGAAAATATTTTAAGTTTACATTTTTTAGAAAAATGTTTTTTTAAAAGTTAAGTTAAATTATTTCACTGGAAAATATTTTTTATTGGTTAATTTTTTTAATAATAAATAAATATAATTTTTTTTAAAAAAATAACTTTTAAAAAATTATTTTAACAAAAAAAACACAGCCGAAGATGCATGTGGCAAAGCCACAATC
>NW_011500003.1:547755-560742 GCF_000495115.2 Populus euphratica
AAAGAAAGAAAGAAAACAAGAATAGACACACTTGTCAAGAAATTCAAATGTCGGTGCAGAAATCTTGTGGTCTTGTGTATTATTTAATGCATCTAAAAAGACTTGGATGTCAACTCACCTCTTTTACGGTTCCCAGCAAAGAAGATTTTTTTTTCTTTTAAATTTATTTTTATAAATTATTTTAGTTTATTAATCATAAAATTATTACAACTTTAAAAAAATATTTAAATATTTAATTTTATAAACAATTATTTATATTATTATATAATTAAATAAAAAATAATTTTTAAAAACTAAGTTTTTAAAGCTAGTAGAATTTACCATTTAAATGACAAGTTTGACAAATTAAACACTAAAATGTTTTTCAATCTACTATAATTTTTTAATATTAAAAAAATAAAAATTATTTTTAAAAAACAAATTATAACTTTTACTAAACATCTTTATTATTTTAAAACTCATTAATTTAACTAAGTTATATTAAAATAATTTTTATATAATTTAATTTTTAACTTAATTTTTTTTTAAAATTAACTTTAATAGTAAAAAAATCCATTTAAACTAGTTTCTACTATTTGATGAATCCATGAGACACAAAAGTCAACTGATTTCTTTGGTAAAGTAGTTTTTTTTATAAAGTAATTGAAGTTATTTTTATTTAAAAATACATTAAAATAAATTATTTTTTAAAAAATATTTTTGATATAAATATACCAAACAATCTAAAAATACATTAAAAAAATTAATTCAAAGAAAAAATTTTAAATTTACTAAAACTCTAGTGCAAACATAGCTCCCAACAGGTAAAAAAATATCATTTTTAATTTTGTTTAGGGTTGTGTTATAAATTGTTTTTTATTATTTTAATGTTTTGATGTTGAAAATAATTAATTTTTTTTTTTTTATATTTATAAAAGAAATAATTTAAAAATCACATTCTTAATCCTCTCCCAAACGGCAATTAGTATTTTTATCCCAAAAACGTGTCAGAATTATGTTGTGTAGAACAATACATCGAAGTAAGAGCAGATCTTTCACAATCAATGAGGAATAGTGGTGAAGATACCGCCATGTTAATTTGAAGAAGAGATGGTAAAAGCCTACACCACACACCATTTCAAATTCAAGCATTAGTGGTGGAGCCAATTCTACCCATCAACCGCGAGTCATGATTAACATATTTCAAACAACAAATATATAAAATGAAAACTCTCATTTTTATGTATGAGCAATTATTAGTATAATTATTAAATCTATAGACCAATGTGGGTAAGTTGATTCGATAATTTATTGATCGAAGAATAATTTAGATATTATCTTATTTTAAATTAATTTTAAAATTAACCTCATCAAATCTAAACGAGATTTAATAAAATTATTTAAAAAAAATATATACTGTTTTGAAGTTAACTCCACTAGTTAAACTTTCAAATTAAAACAGATATAATAATTATAATTATAATTATAATTTTAAATTAATTAATTATATATATTTTATCTATAAACTGCACTTTGAAGGAATATTTTTCAAAGTAAAAAATGACTTTGTTTGATATCAAACAAATTTAGAATTCAACTGATATCATTTATAGATTACAAATGAATGAGGAAGGGCCCTTGTTTTTGTATGTAAGGTCAGGAAACATAAACACCGTCATCATTGAACGCCACGGGAGTCGTGGTAGCCTCTACCTAACAATCGAGCCATTATGCAGCCAGTTTTAACGAATCTCTTGTAACCCTAAATTAAATGTTATGGCTCCTAAAGATGGCTACTTGTGTTTACGTTTGGTTTTGTTTGGCTAAGAACTATTTGGACCACCTAAAGCTCTCCTTCACGCTTCAAACATAGAATGGGTTATTTTGTGAGACTTGGTCTTTAATTATACTTTCTATACGAAGCACATTTACTATTTGGGTGTTAAACAGTGGGATATATGCAACAAAGTTGTTTTTTTAAATATTTTTTATTTAAAAATATATTAAAATATTTATGAAAAAAATCTAGAAGTAATAATTTTAAACAAAACAAATTTAAAATTTTGCAAAACTAGTTGCATTTGTCTAAGTGTTTGGCACTATATTTAAAAGGTACTGTGTTTGAAAAAATTTAATTTTTATTTGATTTTATTTTAAATTAATATATTTTTGATGTTTTTAAATCATTTTGATATATTGATCTTAAAATTAATTTTTTAAAAATTAAAAAATTTATGGACATATTTTTTAAGTGAAAAACATTTTTTTTAAAAATCACAACTATATTTCTATACACCCAAATTGATGCTAGCAATTCTTCTTTTTTTTTTTATGAATGTTCAGGTTATTTTATATATATCATAACTAATTTCATGATTAACTGAATATCCTATAAATTTATTATAAAAAAAATTTAAAAAAATTTTAAAAACAAAATTAAAAAAAAACCCTTCACAAACAAGCAATCACTTTATTGGAAATACCAATAGGAACGTAGTTTGGTTGTGGATTACCAGCTAACATAGTACAAAATTGATATTTAAAGAGAACCTTCAAAAAAATCAGCGTAATCGATAAGTTGATTTAAAAAAAAAATAGCGTAATTTATAAGTTGATTTTCTCTTTACACTATAATTCAAGGTTTGGACCCTAAGATCGGAGACAATAAAATAAAAGAATATACCAACAAAGCTAAGATGCTTTATGAGAAATCCGATCAAGAATGTAATTAGTTTAGGAGCTCGAAAGCTCACTCAAGAATATTCTTATCGAATAAAAAACAAAAAATAAAAAAATTATTTATGTTAAATGTATGTTAAGTATTATGGTATAAAATGTTTTTCGTATAAAAATATTTTAAAATAATTTTTTATTTTTAATATTAGTAAAATAAAAAAATAAAAATTGTTAAAAAAATATTAACTCGATTTTTTAAAGTAAAATGTAATTTTAAAACATATTAAAAAAAAACTAACGGGTATTGATAATCTTATTTCATGAATTATTATCCTTCCACACACTAAGTTTAAAGTTTAATTATTGCTGCTATTACTCTTATTTCAAGAATTGTATCCACACTCACTCTGCAATAATAAATAATTACTTTTAATAAAATATATCAAGTTACCCTAATTATTTATTTGTAAAAAGAAATTAATTAATACCAGTAATATACAGTTGGAATTTCAAAAAATAATAAAGTTGAGGTTATTCAAAGCCATGTTAAAACTAGGGTAGAGAGTAACAACTTATCACTCACCAAATCTCATCCATTCTAAAAAAAAAAGAGATATAAATCGCAAGAACTCATAACTTGAAGATTGATTTGGACTCATTACCATAGCTGGAGGATCGATTTGTACATTGCCCTTGCACACCCACACAACTAGTTTTCGCGCCGCTATCTTTCGAATTAGGGTTTGGTGAGAGGAGGCTAGGGATTGTGGATTAGTGGTTCAAAATCAAGCGAATCAACATCAAAATTTACTTTTGGATTTTCTCTTCGATTGAAAAAGATGTTTGCCATCACTTTCTCCTACAGGGCTTTGATTTGAGCCCCGATTTTCTGCAGCCATGTTAAGGTCTGGGAGTTATCTTGAAGGCTGGTGCCATGTCCATCACAAGTAAAACTCTCATTTTCTATCCCATGGAGATTCTTCAACATGTTTGGTGACCACAAAAAAAAAAAAAAGAAGAAGAAGAAGAAGAAGGGATTTTAAGCTCAAAAGAAAGGTTGCCATCTTCAATGGCCCCCTTGCATCAGGCTTGTGTAATTACCAGCCTCGCTTTCCTTCGACTCTGGATCTCTGATCTCTTACAATAAGGGCGTACGTGGAGAGGGTAGCTTTTGCGGTTTTTAAAATATATTTTTATTTATGATTTTTAAAAATATATATTTAGTTAAAATTACTTAAGATTTTTTTTTTATGTATAAAATAAATAAAAACTGTTTTTTTTATATAAAAAAGTTATTTTAATTTTATAAAATTAAAAATTAAAATGTAATTATATACAAGATTCAGTGAAAAATAGAAAGTATTTAACTAATAAAACATTTTTTTTCTTTATAGTGAGGCAAAATCAAATTATGTACTTTATAAAAAAAAATCATCTTGAAATCATGTTTCTTTTTATTAGATGAAACAATAGTTTTATTTGATTAATTTATATAATTAAATCAGTTTAATGAATTTTTTATTTGAGCACATGAGATTTGAAATGAAGAGGTTAAGTGAGAAAACAAACTATTTTTTTTTAAAGGTGTTGGAGTTAATTCAAGTGTTCGATGAGCTTCAAGAAAATATTTTTTTTTATGAATAAATGAAATAAATAATTTAAATTTGGGTTGAAATTAATTTATTCTTAATACATTAAAACTAATAAGATAATATTGGCATTAATATCAGAATTATATTTATGCAAGTTAGGCATATTGGTGAATTGGGTAAAGTACTGGGCCCATTAAAAGTAAGCCCAAGGCCTTCCCATGAGATATTCAACACCACTGGGCATTGTTGCTGATGCATCTATGCAAGTGAGATTGGCCTTGGGGGAGGAGAGTCTAATTTTTTAAATATCTGATGGTAGTTTTCTATATAGTGTTTAGAACTGACCTGGTATCCAGCCCGGTTTAAAATTTAGGTTTTGAATTTTGATGATTATTTAGGTTTTTTTTAAAATCAAAATAATACTATTTTAGTGTAAAAAATAAAAAAAAATCAACGATTACAACCAAGTTTTTAAACAGATTTTACTGAGTCAACTCATTAGCTCATCTGGGTTCCACAAGATATTTTCTTTTCCTGTTTTTTTTCAATCCAGGTCTTAGCCCCAGATCCGACCGGATGGTTTCAAAATTATAGTTTTATAAGATGATCATCTTTAGATATTAATTGATTTTAGAGGTGGCCTTTCATTTTTACATATTTTTTCTTGGAAAATATCAATTTAGTCACATAACATATAAATTATATAATACATTTATTAATGAAACAAATTTACTTTTCTAGTTTAAAAATTCTAATTTTATCATATTCATATATATAACATGCCATGGTGTTCGTAATGTTTCCATTTGTATTGGAAATCTCAATTTTCCTTTCAAAAGAGCATGTATATTCTCACATGTTGATACACGTGCAAACTGCGATTTTAAATTAAACTAAATAACATATTGGTATGGTAAAACCTAATTAATTCGGCTGAGTTTTTCAGTGATATATTTGACAATGTCAAATCCAACCATGTTAATACCAATTTTTTTTTTAAATAAAAACTAAATGATATTGTTTTAATCAACATGGTTTACTTCTTGATGATCTAGCAACATAATCTTTTTTAATGTTAGTTTTCAAATCGGATGATAAAAACTGGGTTTTCAAATCCAGTCAGACTAGTATATACCTAATAAAAACTAATGTGTTTTTGTTCTGCAACTAGCGTTTGTGCTTGAGTATTTAACTAGACAGTTGATCAGTTGCAAAAATTATATTTCTTGATCATACGGACTTGGCCAGGTCTCTTGGTATCAAGTCTTTTGAAGTCAAGTGAATTTCATGGGGGTGCTAAATACTGGTGTGGGGAAAGAGGTATTCGAGCACTGAATCTTGTTTATTGAAGCATAAATTGAACTTCCCAGTGGTTATTCTGTAAGTTGCCAGACTTTGAGTGAATGCAGTCCATCATGTCTGAACCAAGAATTTTCACCGGATATGCACATCTCATGTTGATTAAACTTTTGAACTGATAGCTGTCCTGAAGCCCCTCTGTGCTTCCTTCTGTGCCCTAAACATAAACATTCAGACTTCTGCTTCCACTCTGGCATGGTTCTATTAATGAGTAGACCGATCCATCTCCATGAGGTGTTCGTTCATGTCTACGTTTTTTTCCTGTTTTATTTCCCGTCTTAACTCTGAGAAAACGTCTAGAGTGACAAGGTGACTTTATAGACAATGTGTATGCATATATACATGAAATCTTTAATCTATATAAAAAATCATATAATGTTCAATGACGTTATCTTTTCTAAAAAAGGTGTCTTGAGATGTCCTCTTTATGGTTTGATGATGCACCTTTATGGGCTAAAGATGAGATGATAATGTATATTCAATAATTTAACAAGGCATCAAGAAGGTGGAAGATCTTTGCTTCTTCGATTCTAGGCCTACCTCAAGGTGTCAACCTACCCGATCTTTGTTCCTTGATGGCTTCAAGAGACTCTTTACTTCATTTTGTTTTCTCGATATCGAACCTTAAATTTGTTAGAGGCATCTAATTATGAGAATGTTTCAGAAATTTTGTATTCACTGCAATATGATCGCATTCTCCTTTGTGTTCACAATGTTACAGTTATAAAACTCGATTTAGAAATTAACTTGGCTCAAGACTGGAGTAATAAATTTAGGATTGACTCGGATCAGCCTAATCAATAAATCATTAGGCTGATCAACCTAGCCAGACCGGCCGAATCTTAACTAGTGACGGTGCCAATGCCTTGGCTTTTCTTTAGTGTCATTTAAGTTCTAATTATGAGAATGTTGCAGAAATTTTGTATTCACTGCAATATGATTGCATTCTCCTTTGTGTTCAGAAATTAACTTGACTCAAGACTCGAGTAATAAATTTGAGATTAACTCGGATCAACCTAATCAATAAATCATTAGGCTGAGCAACCTAGCCAGATCACCGGCCGAATCTTAACTAGTCACGGTGCCAGTGCCTTGGCTTTTCTTTAGTGTCATTTAAGCATTACAGTCAAATCAAGGACCCACGTTCAACATCCATAGCGCATTACATGATTCTTTGCAGCCAGGGAAGAGTGATTTTTCACTCTTCTCCACGAGTCACTTTCATGCTAGTACTATGATACAAAACCCCCCTTTCATTTCAATTGGGAATATGTATTGCATTCATCCTCAGCTTCCATTGATCTTTGAAGCTCCTTTGATTGGATGAACATATTGTTTTACACATTATTGCTATGTTTTTAAGCCTTTTCAAGTGCTCTAACAATGAGGCTGTTTCCCTTGCTGATGATATTTGTTTTGAAGTAAAGCTAATGAAAACAATGAGCACTCGTAGTGGGTCAAGATTCTTGGAAAATAATTGTGCTTGCTTACCATGAATATAGTATGAGGGATTTTCCTTTACTCTTTACACTCCCTCTTGACATTTACTCCTACGTTGAGCTGCTCCTATATGAATATTACTGTATATTATACTGCAGCAATACTGTCCTTTGTAGGTCTAGCACTAATACTGAGACTTGGCATTCTTTTATTATTAGTAAAGAGAAATCTTTAGCTAATTCGCTCACCTTATTGGCCTTCCACAGTAAGACAAGGGAGTTTTTCAGTGATTTTCCTTCTCCGCTTCCTATAGCCAGCATATTGAACCAGCTAGGTGTTTGAGTGATCCTACATGGTTCCAGGTCCTTCAAGTTCTGTTTTTGGCCTGTAATTCTGATTTAAGAACTACTGTTTAACACATTGTGAGGAAAGAAAAATTGTGCATTATGTTAACAATTTCAAACTGCTAAAAATTTACGTGTACTGCACTTCTTGTGGATGGTAGCCTATAACCTGTGGCAAATTAAGGCCTTTAAGTATCATCCTTCAAGGGGCAGGGCTAAACATATTATACAATAACAAGTGAAAAAAAGAAAGGAAAATTCTTAGCTATTTTCCCTGTAATCTCTTATCAAACCTTCAGGTTCTAGTGGCAATATGCTCACAATGGTTTCTTGTACTGGTAGAGAAGGTCCTGATGTGCTAGCCTGGCGACAACCAATAATTTTTTGACATGTCTCTATCAGGCAGTGCCTGCATGTAGGGCAGGATGAGTGGGAGCCAAGCCACTTATCAATGCATTTGACATGAAATCCATGGTGGCACTTAGGAAGAAGCCGCACACGCTCACCAGTAGTGAACTCTGAGAGGCATATTACACACTCTGTGTCAAGGCCAGGCAGGTTCAAGTCACTTGAGTAATTTACCACTGGGAAAGACTTTAATGCTCTTCGATTCACTCCAGTGTTTGCTAACTGAGTCGAGGGATTCGCAGCAGATTCTGAAGCTGCTATATTAGAGCACCTTAATGCACATCTAATGATTGAATTTAGACCCAGTGAGCAAATCAGTGCACACAACAGAACTGAAAGGACCATAACAACATTCGCATCAAAGCTACTGCCAGTGCCAGAGTAAGGTTCAGATGGGGCACTGTTTCCAGGAGCTGGAGGAGTTGCTGTGTTTGTTGATTGATAAAGAGGGGTATGTAATAGCAATCTTCTTGAGTAGTAGTCCCCAAGAAAATCTTGAAAGAGTTGAGTAGTTGAAGTAGAAGCAGACATGTTCAGATGGCTTGGACTTTGGAGGGTTAAGACAGAAATATTTGTAGGTGGTTGCATATTGATGTTATATATATATATATATAGGGAAAGTCTAAAGGATCCAATTTTCCACTTGATCTTTGATATAATATTCACAATTATTACACTAATGAAACTATAATTTCAAATATTCTGAGGGTTTTAGCACGCAACAAGTCATTATCTCTTATTTTATGTAGATCTCTGACATGTGGATGCTCCACTGAACTTTTTGTATTTTAATGGGTTTTCTTATCAAACTGGGGCCATTCCACTTGCTTCTGTTCAGACAACTACATGTATCAATTTCATTTCAGGAATCAAAACCTCAAAATGCTGTCAGGGACCCAGAAAACTCCAGGAAGGACTCACGAAGGTTCCTTGGCTTAAGGTGACATGAAAAATATGATTTCGAAGTCAATTTAAATGAGCTTTTGTACACTTTTTTATAAGATAGAGGTCCTAGTTTTCATTTTCAATTTGATTCCGGAATTGTTTTGAGTCAGACACAACTCAATTTTGATTAAGCACAAATCAGTTAACAGATATGCAGCTAGTCACTAAACTGATTTGTCTCTCTGTAGCAAATTCACTTTATTTTTCCACCCCCTTTTTGCTTGGCCTTTAGGATCTTAATTTATCCTTTTCAGTGTGCCGAATCGACCTTAGCTAATAGATTAGCTATTGAGTGGTTTGCCTCTCAAATTCTAACTAGCTGCAGTAAACATTCTGTGTGAAACCTGCTAATAAGAAGTTCATAGTTTTTTTCTTCTCTTTTAGCATAACCTGAGTGATCTGTCTGCATCTCAATAATTATGCAACCTCCACTAATTGGGAGGACATGACACTCCCAACTGTAAGCCACAACCTTGTGTTCAAGCTCCATTTCACATTGGTAGCATCATGGCTCTGTTCTTAATATTATACTAACCTCAACATTCTTGTATATCTGTTATGTTATCTTGATGGGCTCCCGTGCGTCACCAGCCTTCGATTATACTTAGAGAAGAATCATAAAAGTTAGATTTGGGAATGGTACTAAAGATCCCATTTTTTGTTGGTCTGCAATCTGTGATCTTTTGCCACACAAGTAGGTTGATTGTAATCCAAATATGTTCTATTTATTAGCTTCTTCATGTGGCTGTAAATTAAAGCAATATTCTTAACTAGATCTTCAACGAATCTGTGGTAATACAAAAAGTCATGTTAGTGCTTGATGAAAATGTTAAAAATTTGAAGGCTAATGTGAAGGCTAGTGTGAAACAATTTTGCATATTGCATTATAACGCCAAAAGGAGAGGCTATTTGTTTTTTTTTTGGAAAATCTACGTGTCAAAAGATAATCTGAACTAAAAAAGACTGCATGACCCAGGAAGATCCAAGCTAGGCCACAAAGTCACAGCTTCTCTAGTCATGCCTTGTTTTGCAAAACCATCGGCCATATGGTTAGTATCGTGCCAAACACGAGAGGAAGATACCGATCCCAAATATGAAGAGAATCTAGATGCAGAACTGTTATTTAACTGATACTATACTTTTCGGATTGATCTTATAGATTTATGTGTACAAAAAGTTGCTCAATGGGGCCAAGAGAGCAAGTGGGGGAACACTTTTCTCTTTCTTTTAGCTAAATGGCAACAAGAGAGATCCGCTGGCTTAAAGGATTTCTTTTGATTTTCTTTGTACAATAAGTAACACTACTGGTGATCCTTATCTCTTTTTTAATTGGGTTTTATTAGTAAATAATATAAATTATATTTTTTGATTTAAAATTTAAAATTAAGATATATTTTAAAAAACGTAAATTATATATTGATATCTTACTTATTAACTTAAATTTCTAAATTAAGATAATTTTTTAACAGGTGAATTAGTTTGTTGTTGCATTTGTCGTCCAAAGAAGTAGAGCTGGAGAGGTGGATCATCATGTTTTCTGATGCACGTTCTGCTCTCTTACTTGGGTCTCACAGTGATGAGCATTGGTCTTGTTTTACTTGATTGTTGGTTCTATGAATGTGGAAAGCAAAATTTAAGTGGGAAAGTTCTATTAGCAAACATTCTTGCATGCCATGTTTGAAATTGCTACGTTTCAAAGTGTCTTTTAATTCAAAAACTATAGGATTGATTTTTTTTTCATTCTAAATTAAGTTTTTTTCTAGATATTTTTCTAATAATCTTGATATAAACATAATCATAGAAAAAACCCTAAATGTATTCTACTTGCATTATATTATCAATCTCACAAAATTATACGCGCAAAGTTAGCAGTAGGTACGTAGTTTGTTCTATTCTCTCATAGAGGTAGCTTTATTCAAACTTGAAACCTTATCTCTGTGTATAGGATGTCTAGATCATTATGTGAAGAGTCAAAAGGGATCAAACTTTTAGATTAGGCCATGTTTTACAGCTGAAAAAAAAGTTGTCATAGTAAACAATAACAAAATGATTGAAAATTATAAAATAATCTTCAAAATTATATATTTTTTAAAATCTTCGATGTTTTTTTCTAAATCCCAAAGAATAGGAGCAGAAAAATCTGAAACCATTCAAATGTGTTTATGCTTTTGTTAAATTTATTATTTTCGTTGATGCCTTGTGATCCTTGACAAGGCAAAGTGTGTTGCAGTTTTAATGGAGAATGTGCGACTTGACAAATATTTGGATTACTCTCTCTCTCTCTCTCTCTCTATATATATATATATATATATATATATATTTTCTTGTCTCCCATGTGTTATTATCCCCATATTATAGCAAGACCTCTTAGTAGCATGCCCCGATCCAATGAGAAAATCTTGCTTGAAGGACTTGGCAAGAATATTAAAAGGAAGTAAAACATTTGTGCTGCAATCACCTTGGCTAGCTGCAGTTCGCTTGCGCCACCACAGGTTATGGGGGAAGACTTCATTGCATGTTAAGCTAAGAACAAGATCATGCATCACAGTCACAGATAACATGGCAGCCCACTAAGTTAATGGGGGTCAAACTTCATGCATGGCTGACATTGATTATTAAGCGAACAAATTAAAACAGCTCAATAGAGAAGATGGGGGTTGACTTTTGGAGAAGACGAGCAATGAGCTGAGGTCCCTCCATGAAGACATGAATAGTGAGACCATGCGCTGAGGCAATTAAACTGACAGGGCAAGTATTTGTGAGTGCTGGAAGTTTTAGAACACTTGAATTATGGTTTTTGTGCTCTTAATCACATCAGCTAAAGTAGAACACAGAGATTGAAACAAGGAATAATTGGAATATATCTTTCAAGGTTTTATTAATCCTAGGCAGCCTTCATGGTTTGAAATCTATCTCTCGGCCACCACCAAGCTTATCATATTGGATAGTGAGAAGGTATGTTCTTCAGTGGCGCACACCATGATTTTTCCATTCAACAGAAGGGGATCTCTTGCTAGTTGCTATTCCTGTGGGATTTTATGAACAAAAATAGAATCATAAAAAAGTATGTACACTTCAGTGTCACTCAAGTGTATGGTCTGACTTACCTTTTGAATTCTTATAGTCAAGTTCAAAAAAGTATGTGCACCAACAGCAGCTAGTGCTCTGGAACGAAAGGTTGGTAAGTCAAGCTATCTTCTGAATTGAGATATTGACCATGGCCGTGAATGTCAGAAAATTGACTATAACCATATCAGTCTCTCTGTTTTTTTGGTTGAGAGAAGGGATGCACTCATTAATAAAACCATATGTGGTCGTTCTATTAAGAAATATTAACCCCCGTAATTATATACCGATTTAGAGACTGATTTTAAATAGAATCTAAATTTTTGAGTTACTAGGTCAATATGCAAATATCTAGGTCAAATCAAATTAATTTTTCATCCAAACTAGTATGATTTTACTCTTTTTAATTTTTTAAAAATATTTTTTTAATGTTAACTAAATCATGTTTAAATCAGGTTTGAACTGATTAATCAAATCCTAAATAAACCAAGTCATGTTAATTGGTTTCATAAAAATAATATCTTTTCAATTTAATTTAAAATTTTATTTTTATAAATCAACCTATCCCATAGTTTAAATTTAACAATCATATTAATCTTTATAAATAACAAACTAATATTTATAGTTATAGAACTGGTTTGAGTATTGACTTGAAAAAAGATTTGAGTTATTGGATTATTAGATTAACTTGAATTAATTATTTTTATTAAAGTTATATTGTTTTGTTTTTTATAAAAAAATAAAATAAATTTTATTAGTATTGATTTAGACTTGGATTTAGTGGCCATATTGACCAAATCATTGATTAACCAAGCCAAATCAATTTAGTCTTAAACTCTTGACCAATAAATCAAGTTTTGAACCACGAGTTTTTTAAATCATTTAATCAAAATTGAGCCAGGTGGGAATTTTTGTCTATAGTCAAGTTCTTCTGGCTGTCTTCCTTGAATTGATCTTAATAGTTATTTGATCCGTCTCATACCAGTAATTTGGATGTTTGCTTTTCAGGGAATACATTATTCACTCTTATTGTTAATGGTTGACTTTGCCAATACTTTTTTATTCATTCTACAATGCCTTAAAAGCTTATAATATATTACTCCTTTCGTCCAAATATATTCATCAATATTTCTTTTTAGGGATGTCTTACGCTCTTTCTATCTTAAAAAACTTGTCCT
>NW_011500003.1:561059-605169 GCF_000495115.2 Populus euphratica
TCTTAAAAATCTTGTCCTTCTTTCTATTTTGAGATATCCCACAGCTAATTATGGTATATAAATATGTAAAAATAAATACAAAAACAAAAACCAATGCATGAACTGGGATTCGAATCCAATTCAACTTAATGGTAAAATAAACTCTTGACCATGAACTTTATTACATTAGTTTAATATGCATTTCATTCTAAAATAAAATAAAATAAAATAACGTTGAAAAATAGTTTGAAAACAGATGATATCATATGCAATTAATTGCATTTTTTTAATACGTATAAAAAGTCAAATGATAATAAAATTTTAGAATAGAGAGAGTAATGGTTGTCTATTTTTCAAATTAAGCATGTAAAGTTTCGTAATTATTTAATTAATCACAGCACTATTTCAAGAAATATTCAATTCCGAGGCCATATTATTTTTGAGATTATGCACATAAAGCAATAGATGAACATTTTAATAAGTAGAAGGAAATCCAAGCGTGGACAAACTCAAAGGGAGAAAAATGGTAGGAAGATAGTATCTTGGGTGTTTTCGGTAATGGGCCTTAATTGTATTTTAAAGTTATTTTTAAATTAATTTTCATAATAAAAAGAATATTAGATTAATATTTTTTTATGTATAGCTTTGATGCAATGCTATAAAACAAATATATAAAAATAATAATATTATTTTAACTTAAAAAATATTTTTAAAAATATTTTGAACACTATCAGAACATGGACCGCTCACTGTAAAGAAATATTTGAGAATGTAATTTATTGGTTTTCTAAAAAAATTTAAACTATTTTTGCTAAAAATTAATTTTTTAATGCTTTTAAATTATTTTAATATATCAATATTAAAAATAAAATAATCTTTTTTTGTAAATATATTTTTAAATAAAAATACACTTAAAAAAACAATCTTTACAACAACTCCATACTCGTCTTTATTTACTAATTATCACGTTAACATTCCTACCACTATCAATCAAGAGGCGAACCCACTAACATGTGTCTCGCCACAATAATACACTTCTCTCCCGTTTCATCTTTAAAGATTTGAAAAGCTTATAATTTCATTAATTTGTTACCAAAAATAATCTTAAAATCATCTGTTTTGTGATGCCTCGAGTGACGTTATAAAGCAGACGGTTTCTCTCAATAAATGCCCCAACATGTAGGCCTAAGATAAAATATGGAGTAATGGGATTATGGGCTTTATACATAATGGGCATCCTTTAATGATGTTTTCTCTTACATTTATTCCCTTATTAAAACCCCAAAAATTATTTAATATACTTTAATTTTAGCTGGATTTTGGGGTCCAATTAGGGGCTAACATACCAGACTTTGGAATAAGACTTTTTTAAAAGTATAGAAAGCAATATTAGTGCTATCACTTGCCAGCCATCTTAGCTATGTCCTTGGTGCCGACAATTGATGATAGAAAGTCTCAATAATAAATTGGGTGGATAGGAGATAAACGTGTATAACTATTTTACCTGCGGTACACCTTGTGTTGATTTTTTTTTTTAATAAAAAAAATTAAACATGCAAGCAAATGCAATATATTTGTTTACATAAATAATATCAAGTATAAATTAAAAAATTTATACACAGATTTAATTAAATAAATTAAAAACTTTTTATATTAATAAATAAAAAAATCATTAACACTAACTAAATACATAACTAGAAAAGTCAAGAAGCAAAAAGCAAATATAAATTAATATATTTGATATTATAATACAATATATTCATCTAATTATATTTAATAACTCTATTTATTTAAAATTATTTTTTTATTTAATCAAATTATAGTAAAAGTAAATGCACACATAAATTAATTGAATAAAATCGAAGAAAAAAAATATCTCATAAAGTTGCACTTATTAGAAATATTATCAAAAAATAATTATTTTTCATCTTAAGAAATAAAGCTTAATTGTATAAAACATAAAAAAATTATACATGAATTAAAATTATCACTTCAAAAATTAAATACATCCAAAAATAATTAAAAAAACAACCACTATTTAAAAATGGCTACATACAAAAATAAAAAATCAAAGAAAATAGACATTAATTTCAATATAAATTAAACAATATTAAAAAAAGCATTATTTTTTTTAAAGCAAAAAAATAAAAAGAACAAAAGATAGAGACATGCAAGGGTTTCCAAGGGCCCAATATTTTTTTTTAAAAAAAATTCTATTCAACATGTCATCTCCTAGGTAGACATCGTCTCATCTGTATTTTTTAGATTAGTGGTGGAAAAAAAAATTTATATTTTTTTATTCAAAAACTTATTTTTAACCAAAATTTGATCTAAAACATCTAGAAAAAAGCCTAAAAACATTGAAAAACCCATAAATAATCTTAAAAAATAAAAAAAATCAAAACAATCACTCAGAATCAACCCGAAACAAAAACACTTTATGAGATTAGATCTGGTTTTTAAGATAAAAACAAGTATATAAGTTGAACTCCTCTCATCAAATAGAACATTATAACACAAGATTGACCATTTTGGTGGTTAGAATCAGTATGAATATTGATTTTCTCTCTTTATCATTAGAATTTAGCATCCTCTCTCTTCTCTCAAATAAAGGATTAAAAATTAAAAAAATAAACTTTTATTTCAAAATAAAATTGAAAAACTATTGATGATTGAAAATGAATAATTTATAAAGTTTGAGGACTAAAGCATTTTTTTATGATAACTTTGAAAGTATCATCGATGCATTTCTTTTCCTATTTTGATCTTTTTTTTTTTAATTTTTTTTAATCAACAAATTTGATTCAATTTTTCTTTAATTGTGCCAAAAATTGATGCAATTGTGCAAATTAAATATTTAAAGATCAAAATTTAAAAAATAAAAATTTTAAATAATAAATCCACAATAAAATATGAGGAGATGAACAATGCATGCATGCACAATGTTTATAACATAACATGCAGTCTTTTTAAAAGATAAATATTAATAAAAGTACTTCATGGCCAAACCTAACTTCATTGCCTGACTAAAATATATCTTCCTGGGAAAGTTATTAAATTTGATGTGGTTCATGAAGTTGTTAAAGGTTCGGGTCTTGGATGGAATGAATTAATATAGTTTAATTAAAATGATGTTATTTTATTTTTTTAATATTTAAAATAATATTGTTTTGATTTTTTTTTATAAAAAATCAAACTAGATTTTGAATGGATTATAAATTAACTCACTGGATTGTTCTAATTTAACCGAGTCAATTTCTATTTTGTTTTTTTAAAACTTAACTTAGGCTAGGTCCTAAGTGTACATGATCTTAGGTTGATGTATTGGGCTTAACCGAGTTTAACATCACTACTTCTCTTAGCTATAATTACGATGAAGTAGTTTAATAGAGATTATCATCATAGAGCAAGTAAATTAATACTGATATCATGGTGCTAAATTCTAGGAGCAAAACAAAAAAAATTCAGTGCCGTAATTAAGGATAAACAATTGAAATGCGTACAATGGAGAGAAAGGATTAGTAGGCCTTTAAATAGTAAAAGGGTTGAATTTGGAAGGGATTCTAGATTGGATTAATATTGCTTCTGTAAGCCAAAGAAAAAGAGGAGGAGAATTAAAGGCACCAAGTTAAAGCCCTGGCAGATTGTAAATTTGGTCACTTGTATCAATACTGAAATCTTTGTAATGAGTTAAGTCATTGGATATTTTTCGTTTCTGTTTCAATAGCAATATTCTAATTTTAAACTGTGATTTTGTTGTAAAAGTTGCTTGATTAATGGATTTTTTTTAACTCATAAAATAAATAAATAAATAAATAAATACATAAAACAAAAAAAAGGGCGTGAGTTATTAATATTAGAAAATAATATAAATCATAAGTCTCACTTAACAATCAAAACTTTTAGATTAAAATAATTCTTTCACATTATATTAGAATTTTAATGATCAAATGATTACGAGAGTAGATTTATTAAGTTTGATTGTGGTATGGTGAAAAATGCTTTAAAAAAATATGTGTTTGATAGCACGGTGTATAATATTTAATTTAAAATTAATTTTTAATTAAAAATACATTAAAATAATTCTTTAAATTTTTTTAAATTTTTTGATATCAATACATCAAAATTATTTTTAAAAAAAAAACACACCTAAAAAACACTTCCTAAATAAATGACATTTACAATACCTATTTTTTTTTTAAAAAAATACATTAGTAAAGTATTCGTGCAAATGGATCCGGCTGCATGGATGTCTTTGACAATCTTACATATGAATAGCCTTTACAAACACCCATTTTTTTTTTATTTTTTTTTTAAATATATAAGTAGTAGGATATATGTGCAAAGGGATCCACCGATGTTGATTTCTTTGGATATCATAACAATTATCCAATCTTGTTTTTCAAAGAAAAGAGACTCCACGTCAAGGTGCAAAGCTATAATTAAGGGGTGCGGGGGCTTAAGAAACATGGGACGAAATTGTTTAAAAAGAAAGATGAAAACTAATGATAGCAAAACTGATTTTTCTGAAAGGTTTGTCCCTTTCTCTTCAATGCAAGCATGCCCTCACTAGCGTTTCGATGTTCAAGAAAATCATTCACTCAAAGTATTTAAATTGAAAACGTAAGAAATTATAAAATAATCAAAAATTGGTTAGGTCACAAATATATATTTTAAATATTTCTTATTTTTATAGTTTTCAGAAAATATATTCAACAAATAATATAAAAAATAATTTATGACATAAATCCTTTAATCTAATATCCTTTTATATCTTATACATAATCCATACCACTTGTTATAAAGTAATCATGGTTAAGTCACAAATATATTTTTTAGATATTTTTTATTTTTATATATTTTTTAAAAAATATAACACAAAAAACAATTTATGAATTAAATACTTCAATCTAAGACCTTTTTATATCTCATGTTGAATCTAATAAACAAAATACCATTTATGTAAATCAAAAAATAAAAGATATCATCATTTTTATATATAATAAATAATGATGTATCAAATTAAAAGAGATGAAATTCAATAAAAAAAATATAATTATTTAGGAAAGTCTACCATATTTGAGGAACTTGTTTCAAACCATATAAGATTCATGCAACCAACACACATATATATACACACACACATATATATATATATAACAAAAAAGAAGAAGTATAATCAATAAAACTTGAAGGTTGCTGTATGCGGACCTCTTCATCATGTATTCATTAAACAAGGCATTATACATATATAAAGCTAGCAAAAGCTGAACACGAAGGCAATGGAAAACAATTCCTTGAATGGCAAAGCCCAAAAAACCAATTGGAAAACATATCAATTATAATTTTTATAATATGAAATTCCTCTCATCAGTTGCATTAATCTAATTTTTATTTTCAGGCATAGATTGATGAAAAAAATAATAATTTGTGGACATACGGAAAAACTGATCTAATAAGCAAGGGTCTAGGGCTGGTTTTGCTTTCTTTCTAACGGGAGAAGAAGTTGGATAAAAACACAGAAAAAACAAACCACATAGTTTATTGCCTTAATAAAAACGCCCTTCCAATCCCTCATAAAATTCCTTTTCCACCTTCAAGATCTCCAATTAATACATCCAAATACACGAATGAAAGTCAAATATTTCAATATATAATGCCCCAAATACACCAATGAACGTCAAATATTTCAAAATCCACTAAAATGTTTTGCCAACTTTACCACCTTCATTTTAATTCGGGCATGAAGAATGAGATGAGCTTACTCTTACCAGGCACATACTCTCAATGGCATTAGTTTCCTCCTCTCGTACTTTTATTTCCACTGAGTATGCCCAGTAGATAATGTTTTCATAGATACTAGCTTGATCCTTGCAGCACAATTGGCTAACCTAGCAACAAGGTTGCCATTATACTCGGATGCTCCTAAAGTTGAACACTACTGTGATGCATTATTAATGATTGTATATAAAACAAGCGAGCCAATAATTGCAGATAGGAACAAACATGATTACCGAAACAATATTTGGAACCAATCTGTGGCCAGTGTAAAGTTCTGAAGAGGGATAGGTGGTGCCTCCTGATGGCGAAGGAGATGCTAGCATTGGTGGTTGAGGAAAGAGGGCTTCTTGTGACAATTTTCTCGAGGGTTTTTCTCTTTGGAAATCTTGAAAGTGTTGAATAGATGTAGAAAAGGTGGTTCTAGACGTGCTTGTTGAGTTTAGTGAATTCTTCGCTGGACGTACATATATAGCTGCATTTGAGGTGATTTATAAATGTAAAACCCAGTGAAAACCCGGTTTTACAAAAAGAAATTCAGATATATATAAAGCATATTTGAAAAAACATTTTAGAGGCTGCTAGTAGTTTAAGCTAAAATGTTGGGGTTAATATAATTCTTTTGTGACTCATGCCTGAGTCAGGATGCCACAAAATTACAAGCAACAAGTGCTTTTAATATATATTGTGTCATGAAGACACACCTGCATCCCACAATCTTTCTATTATTTACATAAAGCCTGTGTCATTATTTATTTATTTATTTATATGAATATACTTTTGTAATAATCACCAATATAGTCATTTTCAGCCCTCTCATTTACTTAGGCAAGATAATTGGCTGAAAATGGAAGTGACCAAGCAAGCCACTCTATCTTTTTACTCGTGATCCCTATTTGCACACTATATGATTCCCAATACCCAATTATTTATTGAATCAATACTCTCTCTCTCTCTTTTAATTTAAATGGATGCTTTTCTCTCTCTCTCTCTCTCTCTTTTTTAATTTAAATGGATGCTATGAACGTTGTGGTCATTGGTAAAGTAGTAGAATCTTTCATCAAGATTATCCAAAATAAATAAAAGAATATTAATTTAATATTTTCTAAATAAAAAATAATTTTAAAAACCAAATCACTCACATAGTTATCTTCAAATTTCATATCTATCCACTTGCACTCCTTTTGTTTCGAAGTTCTCTTGAAAAGGAGACAATCACACCTTTTGCTCAGACAAGATCTCCTTCATGAACCTGTGTGCAAATGTGTACGGACCAGTACTAGCCCATTGGCTGGTCGATAGCTATCCCAATAATCACACCTTATCCCGTGCAGTTGATTGAAAATATCTTTCACACTTTTTATCATGTGCAGAAGGTTGAAGGCTTGAGGCTTTTCCACTCCTTTCAATGTATCTGTTGCGAAGATATTTTTGATGCTGCTGTAACTTTTATTTCTTTTTTAACTATAAAAAAAAATCTTTAGTTAACTAAATTAATCTATATTTTACATTATGTGTAGTATATAATTATATTTTAAATTTTAATTTTATAAGAACTAAAATAACTTACCTTTTTTAGGTCTAAAAACTTGTTTTTCATTTATTTCAATTGTTAAAATCCATCTAAGAATAATTTTAACAAAATACATATTTTTAAACCTTTAATTTTATAAGAACTAAAATAACTTACTTTTTAGGTCTGAAAACTTGTTTTTCATTTATTTTAATTGTTAAAATCCATCTCAGAATAATTTTAACAAAATACATATTTTTTAAACTTATTTTTTAAAATTACAACTAAAAATGTTTTTTAATTTATTTTTTTAAACCGCGACAACAACAAATAGTAAAATAAGATGCGTAACATTTTATTTATAAGAAAACCATAAAACCTTATAAATGGAAAAATAACAATTTTTCCCTAAATAATATCATACATATCATTTCAAGAAAAAAATTTAAAAATTTATTCAATCAAATCCTTACTTAATTTTTTTAAGTCTAGAATTGTAATTCCTTGTATAAATTACACTATAGTACTTAATTTCTAAAATTTATTTATAATTAATAAGTTTCGTTAATTATTCTATTTTAATTTCTAACCAATAATTTTTATGTATATGACCCATTATATTCTCAAATAAGTTGACTCAATTACAAATCATAATCCTAAATAAAATATGATTAAAAAAATTAATTTATTATCAATTAAATAATTAATTGATTTATATTTCAAGATCAAGTATAATTTCTAACAACCTGTAATAATCCCTTAAATATTAGAAAAGTCATAAATAGTTTGACTTAACCTTTCACTAACTAAGTTCTTAATATAATTATTAATTTTTCATCAACAATGTTCTAATTTAGATATTATTGCATGAAGTATATCTATTATGTCAAATTATGTGTGTTCTTAATATTTATTTTTTGAATAAGATTTGAAATTCTTTTTAAATCTCATTCCACTTTACGCAATAATTTACAATTAATAATATTTGATAATAAATAAAATAATTTTTCTAATTCAATTAAAGTGATGAATCCTCAGTTAATTACAAATGCCTCATATAGTTTATGTTATGCTCAATATCTATTCATTTGTTACCATTGATTAAAACAACATGTAACAAGATCAAAATATAATATTCTGTATATAAGATAACTTAGTAATTTTAAATTTAAAAATTATTTACAGAACCATTACAAGAGTCTTTCCATAGACACATTATTATCAAGGCTTTTTCGGGATGAAATTAATATTTTTTTTGCTATTGTATCATTTCAAATAATATTTCAGATAAAATTCTTTGTATTTCTTTTATCATTATATTATGAATGAATGAATTATATTATTTCTAATAATATTTTGAATATTAACCTTATATAGATTTTAAATCCTTTTATTAAAATGAGTAATAATAAATTATTATTCCTAGTAATATTGTAGATATTGACCTCTTTTAAGGTTTTTTATCCTTATATTAAAAGTGAATAATATTTTCTTGCAAAAAAAATCAATATTTTTGAAATATACACCAAATTCTTTTGGAATTTTACAAACTTGTTGTAAAATCCATGCAAAATTCTTTTTAAAAAAAACATTCCAAAGTATTTTAGATTTTCTATAAATAATTCTCAAATAATTTTGAAGAATTTTTTCCATATGCAAGAAAAAAAATTATTTTTTTTATTATTTTATAGGCTTTGTTTGGCAAAAACTTTTTTTTTAGGTAATAAAACTTTTAAAACAGGTTTAAAAAGGTGTTTGTCAAACTAACTCTTAAACCAAAAAATCCTTAAGCCAAAATATAGCAAGCCAAACATGGTCTTAATCTTTCACTTAATTTTGACCTGACTAGGTTGATCCGAGATTCTTGGTTCAACCATGAACCGAACCAAAAATATGGGTTTGACCTGAAAACAAATAAGAAACAAAAACAAAGCTAAAAATAGATTAAACACCAAAAACACTTAAAAAATCTTTAACAAAATAGATCAAGCACCAAAAAAATAAAAAATATAAAGAATAGTCAAACAAATTCTAGCAACTTGAACACTAATCTAGACCAAATTTCATGAAATCAAAAGCATAAAAAGATAGGAAATCATTAACAGGTTAAGGATTATAGGTTCATTCAGTTCAATTATCATTAAATCTTCACAATTTGGCCATAAAAAAGGTTTCAGTCCAAAATCAAAACTCTAAGATTAAAATGTTGAAATACATGTTATAAATACAAACTAACATTAGATTATTAGCTAACAATGTCATGTGAAGGTGTAGATATAAATAAATGAAACAAAACAAGTAAAAATCACATAGCTAAGATAATGTTTTTGGGAAGAATATGAAGAACACGAAAACCCTGAACCCAGCAACATGAAACCCAACCTAAACCAGATACTATCAAACCAAAATCACAAACATGTTGAAAATCATGAAAGGCTCAATACTCTAGCATTCATTCACTTGGATTATCAAATCATCAATATGATTTTGTCAAAATGAATTTCGATTCAAAACAGAAACTTTAGGATTAAAACCCCTAAAAAATTGTTATTGATGCAAATAAATTCTAGATTATTAATTAATTAAGTTGCCAAATGGTTTAGTCAAAGAATTTAATTAAAATTGATCCAAATCATGAAATTAAGAAAAAAGTTATTTCCAATAATACGAAAAACACTACTCAGTAACCCAAAAATAAATCAGAAACTAAGCATATTGTCAAGCCTTAAATACTAGCATTTTTGAATTGTAAAACATGCTTTTTTCATTCTAACAAATTACACAACTATAACCAAATATGTTTAAATAAAAAAACTAACAAATAACATCAAAAATATAAAAATCATGCATTCCAAACTTTAAAATTTCAAACTTAAAATAGCATACAAACACATAAAATTTTGATTTAAATCGACTCTTTAAAAATTTAAAGCCCAAATCATGTCTATGAACCAAGAACACACACTAACAAATAAAAAAAAATCAATAACCCTAATTCCAGATTTCTAAATCACTTTATTTCATTTAATCTAAACATCTGAGCAAATTCTAAACATCCAAAAACAAACAAACAACTCCAAACTTGATCAAACAAAGACAAAAATGACTTCTACACATTAATTAAAATTAAAGAAAAAGGCAATATAATGTAACAAATATTCAAAAACACCATAAAATATGAAAGAACGAGCTAGATATGTGCTTCATAAACATCATCTACTAGGATAAATGAATGTTTTATACATTCCAAGCTCAAACAATAGCTACTGCTATTTAATTCTTCTTTTCCAATTTTGTTACCTTCTTTTAAAGTTGAGGAAATCCTTGAGTTAGGATCTTAAACCTTTAAAATTTAGAGTTTTTTTTATTAATCTTTTCCTCACTTCTCTCTCCTTTTCCTTTCTTCCTCCTCTCTTGCTTAATTTTTTAAGGGGTATTTATAAGGTTTCAAGCTAGGATTTTTATAGATGTAATCAAAGATTGATAATTTTTTCTCAAAGCTTGGCCCTCTGATCAAAATAAGAGAGTTTTGGATATGTTTATAGCTGTAGGCTTTGTACCTATACTAGTTTTACAATGGTGATTTTGCAACGAACTTGGTTTTAGAGATTTTAGTGGTTTTTTCAAATTTAATGACTAAGGAGCTTGTTTTTGGCTTTTTAATCTTGAGAGAAACACGACCAATTTTTGATAAGAACCTACTAAGAAGACTTGGAGCATGAACATATAAAAAATATTAGTGGTTTTTCAAAACGGGTATTACAAGCATTAACGATCGAGTTACCCATTTTCGACGTTACTTCGGAATAACTCTGATGTCATCGTAATTAAGACCATCTAAAGGTAGAAGGATGGGGTGTACACATTTTGTTTAGACCTAACTTTACTCAATTTGAAAGTCTATAACTCCACATTCATTCATTTGAAAGTGCCAATTCGATCAAATCAGAATTTAAAAATGAGTGATGGTTGATTAGAGATAAGATATTGTTGAGTTCATTGAAGAAAATGAAATGTAAACGATTAATAAGAGTAGTTGATCTTTGTAAATGAGGTGTTTCTTAGTTGAATGGTGATGGTTACAGCCCTGAGGTGGTAAAAAATACCATATTCATTCGCTTAAAAGTGCATACTCGATCAGCTAAAACTGTCAAAGAAGAAGCTAAATATTGGTTAAACAATGCGCTATCTAGGTTAAACCTTAAAATTAAGGTTTTTTTTTTTTGAATTTGGGATTCGACAAACTCTAAATTAGTACATATTCTTTCAATTTCTTTTAATTGCATCTATAATTACCTAATAAACTTTTAATTTCATGCAATTTTAATCATGTCAAACTTAATTATTAGCTCTTAAGCTCAGCACTTATTTATTTTGGTCCTTAAATTATAATTTGTATATTTTCACCATCAATTGATATTCAAACTTTTAATTGTCTTCAATTTGGCCCTTTAATTGATGAATTTCAAACGTTGCATTCATATGCCCTTTTCATTTCGATCATTGATTTTATATTTTTTTCAATCAAATCCTTAATTGTTCATCAAACTCTAATATTTATGCAATTAAACACTTGCTTTGACCAAATTGACTCTTTAAAATTGCAAAATTCAACCTTAAGACTTTAATTTCTTCATATTAAAGCCTACACTAACTTTAAAAATTATTTTTTATTGTAATTAAGTTCTCAATAAATTCAATTAAACTTTCAAAAAATCCTATTAAATCCTTAAACATCCAATCTTGAATTTTCTTTCTTAAATTGAATTTTTCTTACCAGTACAGTCCTTACCAGTCAAAATTAAACTATCAATTTTTTTAATTTAGTCTTTGATAGTTTTCTAAGCATTCTCCTTGTTCTCCTCATTGATATATCTTTTTATTTTCTTCAGTATATTTTCCAATTTTTTGTACTCTCTCTTGTTCTTTTCATGTTTATTTAGGGTTTCAAAATGAATAACAACACAGGGGAAAAAATAACACTATTAATCTCAATATTTTTAATTAATATTTATTTTTAATTGAATATTAGCTAGAAACATTTAAGAATAATGCTTTGATGCAATATGAACTTTATAGTTTCCCTTAAAAAGTATTTGTCCTAAAACTTTATTTTTATTTTAGATTTATTAATCAAATATTTGATGAATGCTAAATATAAATAAGTTTTTATTAATAAATTAAATATATTTATATAAACAAAGTTAATGTCATGTATAATTAACTAATTGACTACAAAACATATAAACTACCCTCTAATGTTTAGAAAACATTTATAAAAAGGGTTCTTACAAACACTTTTTTTCCAAATGAAATCATTTAGTTTTAGATCATTCCCACTATCTGTTTAATCCGATTATAATCATGCGTGTGTGTATATAGAATCTATGTTTTTGTAACAAGATTCCCACAATAGTTACATTGGCAAGGAATTTTGTTACAAAAACATAGATTGTATTTGATAAGACCAATAACAAGTATATGTACATTAAAACAGCTCTAAAGTAGTGTAAATTTTGAGAATTTCATGTTCAAAGCCTACTTAAAAACAAAATTCTTAGGCTGGAAAAAGAGTGATTCTTTCAGGGACAGTGAGGATTTTAGAACTCTGTACCGCAGCCGCACCTTGAGTGCCATATTCCAAATTTCAACATCATAGAAAAGGATAGCAAGTGCAATATTACTCAGCCACCACCTTTGACAGATAATAGAAATCCTTGAATGCAATCATTTTCCTTGCCAATTTGGACTGTCTGGAAATATCATTTTCTCCCTGTAGCTTGCTAGCCACAACTCCAATTGGGGTCATTTTGACAGCTTTGAGCTCCAAATTGAGTAACCTTAATTAGATTTAAAATGGATGGCAAAATAATCAGCAGAAATTCACTTAGCTGACTCCCCTGTAATTGCTGACCAAACCTTCACGCTCGAGGGGTGCAATGTTCACAACTCTTTCTTGGATGGGAGGAGGTGGTTGTTCTGATGAGCTAGCCTGACTAACACCAGCAATCTTGTGGCATGTCTCCTTAAGGCAGCGCCTGCATGTCGGGCAAGATGAGTGTGAGCTGAGCCACATATCAATGCACCTCACATGAAATACATGGCTACACTTTGGCAAAATTCGAACACGATCACCAACTACAAAGTCTGATATGCATATGACACATTCTGTGTCCAACCCAGGCAATTTACCATCCTTTGCTGAGTAATTCACTACAGGGAAAGTTTTCAAGGCTTTTTTCTTGATCCCTCTATTGGAAGAATTTCCATTTAAGTTCGAACACCATAATGTACACCTTATGAAAGAATTTAGCCCAACTGAACTAAAGAGCGCGCAAATTAGGACTATAAAGACAACAACAACATTTATATTGAAGCTCTTATCCCCTGTGGCGTTAGGATTCAATGGATGATGGGCGTTACTAGAAGGTGAAGGAGAAAGAGGGTTGTGTAGCAGCAATTTTCTTAGGTGAAAATCACCATGAAAATGCTGGAAGGGTAGAGGGGGTGTGGAAGAAGTAGTAGACATTTGTGTTGAGTATGGCTCGCGAGTGTGGATATTTCTTCTTGTAGCGGGATTATATAAACGTAAGAGAACGAACTTTAGACTAAGTTCTTAACTAAGTTCTTAAGTCAGGTTTAATAATTATAATTTTTTATATCCTTCTTTTTATTTACTATTTCTTTTCTGTTCATATTTAAAAAGGAATCGTACAAAGGTTGATTCTACTCTATAAAAAAATGTAAAATAAGCAATACACTTATCTTATCTTTTTAATTATTTAATTGGCCTTCAATTCATAACATGACTAACCCACTTTCTATTGCAAAGCGGGCAGCAGCCCTTCTTCGACAAATATCTGCGTGTCGGACGTGGGATCTGCCCGTCGAAGACAAGTTTATCGGTTTACATTCTAGAGGGTTTTTTAAGACATAATTTATTCAACTTGGCTCATCCCCGCCAATCAATTTGTTTACCCGCAGACATATCACCTCGAGAGTTAAAAGGTGATTCGATTAAATTTAAATGATATAATAAATTAATATATAATATAGTTTATTTGATTGAAGTTTAGGGATTTTTTTGTAAATTATTTTTCATTTGAATTTATGATTTTTAGTTTGTTTTTTTTTTATTTTTTTGTAAATTATTTTTCATTTGAATCTATGATTTTTAGTTTGTTTTTAAAAAAAAAAAACATGATGTTATTTTTATTTAAAAAACAAAATTAATTTTATTTTGAGTTAGATTCGAGTTCGAGTTGAGTTATACTAACCTTGAAGCAGCTCTAATGATGAATTAGGTTAGTTAAATATGATTAAAACCAATTAGATAAGAATCAATTAGCCAGATGCAATTGGCACACTTGTTTATTTAGGATGGGGCGGCCCCTAGGAACAGACGCACTACAGGTTAAAAAAATAGTAACCAGATGAACTTGGGTTAATAAATACTAGTTTACTCAATAAAAGCTTTTTGTTTAAACAACATTACTTTGTATTTTTTCCTTAAAAAATTCCATAATATTAACCTAGATGGATTAATCAATTAAATTTTATGGAGTTAATATCTTTTCTACTGATGTTAAAACGTGAAATAAATGAAATTTCAAGTTATATCAGAATGGTTTGTAAATATGTATTAATCAATCATGTAGATAATCATTACAATATGTATCCCCTTCAATTAGGCTAATTTCCCATCAATTCTACTCTCTACGAGCTCTCCATATTCTAATTTTGATTAATTAATGTTAATGCTTTAGACTAAACATCATGAGGCAGCGTGTCCGCCAATCATCAGTCACATCAATCCACTCAGAAGAGAAATTAGAGAGAATCCATGGTCCCTCCACAGCACTGATCAGCTCCCATTAGCGTTGCAATCAAGCAGTCAGATTTGCCGTCTGATGGCTTCTGCCTGTGGCTTTAAGCAAAAGTAACACTGTATACTAGATCTTTGTGAAATCTTTCCGAAGCTTGCAAAAGCTTCAAAGTAGAGAAGGGATTAAAAATAAACATCAAAAGAAGTTTGGCAAGGTTCAAATTATTGATGGTTTCATTGCATAAGCATATAATGCATAGTTTAAGACGTTGATAATATTATTTAACCTCTAACAGTTATCTACTTCTGCTTTTTTGTTACTTTCTTTTCTTGATCCATTGGCTTTCAGTATTTTTTGTGATGAGAAGTCCGACGTGAGCTAACCTCTGTGTGTGTATTTGCTAGAAGCACCACTTGTTTGCATGTCCGACTTGGTCTAGGCTGGATTTCACTAGGCTTTTATTTGAGTTGTGAGCCTCTCTACTCAGAGAGAGAATCAATTAATATCTTTTCACAGACACTAGCAGTTGAGAAAGTTGTCTAGTCTCAACTACTTGGATATATCTAAGTAGATTTGCCTCACTCTAATGAGTGGTAACATTAGATATGTTAATGAGTGGTAACATTAGATATGTTAATGAGTGGTAACATTAGATATGTTAATGAGTGGTAACATTAGATATGTTAATGAGTGGTAACATTAGATATGTTAATGAGTGGTAACATTAGATATGTTAATGAGTGGTAACATTAGATATGTTGTCCAGGCTCCACAGGGGAGAAAATGTTTTCAAGTAAAAAAATGTTAGGCTTAAAAAAAGTAATATTGAGTGATTGGTTTTAGCGGTAAATTATATAATATAAAGAAAACTACAACAAAAATTACACTAAATAAAAAAAGCAATAAAAAGCAATAAAATAAAAAATATGAGTCTAACATATCTTTATAATTTTTGTTTAATTTATTTATATGAAATTATCATAATTTTATGACTTACGTTGTAGGTTAGGCCAGATGATTAGTTTTTTTAGATGATTTTTTTTTTAAATTTTTTAATTTAATATTGATTTTATTGAGAATTGAGTTTCATAATTATTTTTAGTTTTTACTCTATAAGGTTATTCTTGTTTCATTGCCCGGGTCATAAGTTTGGTCGATTAATTTAGATGGTTTTTCATGTGCTTTTTTAGTTTAGTATTCTAAAAATTCCGTTCATCAATGTTGGATTAATTGAAAATTAAGTTTTATAATTTATTTTTTATAGAGTTATCCCGGTTTCATGACTCAAGTTAACTCAAGTCGAGTCAACTTATTTTTTTAGTAGAATTTTATTTGTAATTTTATCATTTAACACTGAGTTGATTGAGAATTTAATTTAATAATTTTATTTTTATTTTTTATAGAGTTATTAGAGTCTCGTGATATCGGTGGGAAAATTTTTAAGTTAAATTGTGTTATTCCGAGTCAATCCAATATGTTGTTATTTCTATATTGAAAAAAATATTTTTTCTTTTTATTTTAGTCAAACTATATTTTTATCCGTAATTAAAATTGTATTTGGCCCAACCAAGTTGATCATATTATATCAAATTAATTTCTATATAATTTTTTTAGCTAAAATATATATTAACACATGACTATTATTGTATAAAAAAAAATTTTGAGCAAAACACAAGCAATGATCAAGAAGAAGCTAGTAGTGGAATGATATTAGTTATAACTTTGTGTATAAATGATGTGACCATAGAAAATGATGTTTTTTGTGTTGACAAGGCATTGGTTGTGGAAGATTTCTCTTGAAAGCAAAATTATGATCATAATTAATGACTAGGATATGCCATTAGTAGAAATGATTTTATGTAAAATTCTAAACCCAAAATAGATTACAATGATGGAGAATTAGGCTTGTATTGTAATGGAAAGGTTCATAATTAATATTATTATGAGAAGATCAAAGTCCGTATAGAAGAGTTAAACTTAAATCCTAAGAAGTCTAGAGATGATGCATTTGCCAGGAAGATATATATATATATATATTTTTTACATTAGGTATTTTGATCCAACCTACAATATAGTACAAATGAATAATCTAGTAAAATTCTAAACCTAAAATAAATTACAATGATTGAGAATGCTTTCACTGTAATGGAAACGTTTATAATCAATACTATTATGAGAAGATAAAAGTCTACAGAGGATGCATACGCCATGGAAGATGATAGCATTGTTAACAATGTTCTCATGGTTCACTAGGTAATAACTTAAGAAGAAGAAGAAAATCATGAGTTTTAAATCATGTACACTCCTTTTATATTTATTCAGAAAAGAATGGTTTGAAACCTGTGTCGATGCTTGATAATGTTGAACACGTTTTAAAGCTTGGGAGGAATTTAATTTTAATTGAATGACTAGTCATGTTGTTAGATGCATGCACCCTGTTGAAGATGGAGCTCAAAATTATTCAATCAACTTTGACGGTAATAAAAGGAAAATTTTTGTGTGATTATTTGAGTTGATAGAAAGTGACATTCAAATTACAGTAGTGTTAATATATTAACTATTAAATACAAAACTAAAAAGCATGGGTTTATCATGGTGTGGTCTAACTGTTCATCCTCTGACATGTTACCTTGTTACGGATGAATTGTGTAAAAAAAAATATTATTTTTTAATTTAATTCTAATCAAAATTAATTACTTTTGATTTTCAAAATAAAATTGAAAAAACAGGGACTTAAATAAAAACAAAATTAAATATGAGTGGAGTGTCATGAGTTTTGTAAAAAATACATTTTGATTCTCGAATTTAAAAAATAACACATATTATACATATTATAAAATTTTAATATCTTAAATTTAATTCAATTTTGATACAAAATATTATATTTTTAATTTTTAATCCTTAGTTGAGAGATGAGAAAGAATGTTATATTTTTAATTTTTAATCCTTAATTGAGAGATGAGAGAGAGATAGAAGTAGCTGTATTTCAGCGATAAAACAAGAAACATAAAGTGGACACTGATTTAAGCAACTAAAACGGATAATATTTATATCAAATAATTTCTTTTAATGGTGAGAGTTCATATTATATTTTTTTTATCTTTAAAATTCATAAAAAAAAAATTCAAATTCAAGCTGATTTTTTTATTTCAAGTTGATTTTGAATTTTAGGTTTTTTAGATCATTGTTAGGTTTATCATGGTTATTAAGGTCATGGTTATTAAGGTGTTTTTGGTCAAAAATTGTTTGGAAAAAGTTTTTTTAAGTAAAACAGTATAGGTCTTGATTTTTTTAGGTAAGATTAGATGACTGATTTTTATTTTCTTTTAAAAAAAATTAGGATAAACAACATGGTAGCAAAAAAAGGTTTAGTCACTCTCGATCTAACAAAATGGGTCAGACAAGTTAGGCTAGCTTGCTAGGCCTATCAACACCTGATTTTTTTTTTAAATTAATGCTTCTTATAATATTTTTTTGATATTTATATTTATATTAATACTCATTTCTTTTTTTATTTTGTTTAAATAGCCTTTTTTAAATAATGATTATTTTTTTGTTATGTATTTAATTTTTGAAGAGGTTTTTAAGGTTCATCTATAATATTTTTTTTAATCTTTTGTACAAATGAACCATATTTTTGAAAATAATTTTTTTTATTTTAAATAGTATTTTTAATATTTATAGCCTTGCATAATATTTTATTTTTGTGTTTATTTTTATTTTATTTAATCAATTTAATGTGTTTGTTTGTTTCTATTATTGTTTGATTGGATAATAAACAAAATTTAGCAAACATATCCGGGTAAGTGTCCTATCTTACAGGATTAAATATCTTAATCTATACTTGTCTTTAAATTTCTCAAAATTTATTTTTAGGTATCATTAATAACATAGTTTACAATTTATTTAATTACATGTATGTATAAACTTTTTAATTTACATTTAAATTTTTTTTACTATAGAAGTGCATTGCAAAAACCTGTGTATACAAGTTTGTTTTTATAAAAAGTATAAGTGTTCCTATCAAGTCATACTAGCTTCTTTCATCACAGTATATTTTTCACCATAAAACCAACCTATTTTCCTCATCCTAACCAAGAACCCCCTTGTTTTAGTCCTTTCAACAACCATCGATTCTAGTAACTTCATCTCCATAACCCACAACAACTCAACTTTCCTCAACAACATCTCTCTTCATCGACCAACAACTCTTTCCTCTCCAGACTTGGTGGTGACGCCTTGAGCCTCTAGCATTCTGTCTGCTCTTCCTCAAGCCAATAACTACGTACAATAAGTTCTCCACAACAAGCTGGAGTGCCCTACGCTTATTTTCTATAGTGACCAGACTTTGCTATAACAGCAGCAACGTCATCTTCTTTCCTAACCTTAGAAAGCAGTATTTTTTAATAATTTTTTTAATATTAAACTATAGATTTATACAATAAAATATGGATTTGATATTAAAAAATATTCGATATAAACTTATAATTAATTATTGATATATTTAATAAAATCTTTGAATAAGTTTTTTGATTTACATTTTGAATAGCTTGTATGCTAAAAGTTTTTTCTTAAAAAAAAAAAGGATTTTCAATAGGTAATGGAACACGAGTTAATTAGTAAGTGTAATGTGTGTAGAAAGAGAGAACGGTGGTCATAGCCTGTTTTTTTATCATAGTTTTTTCAAATATATTTTTTTAAAAAATAATAATTAAAAAGAAAAAAAATTCTATAAACAAGAAAGAAAAAGAGAGCACGACGATGAATGGTAGAATAATATAATATAAGATAGTTATCTAGGTGGTGGTTAAATAGCAAGAGTTTGATATTAAGAGATTTGCTTTTTCTGTGGTTTCAGATTCGAGTTTTTGATTGCTTCTATAATGGCCACTAGAGGTTTATATGTTTGTTAACTCCAGAACCTGTGGAATTAGTCGTGGTGCGCGCAAGCTGATCTAAATACCTACATTAATCTAAAAAAAATATAATATAAGATCAAAAAAGGAAAACAAAGATAAATAGATATTCACGTAAAATTACAAAAATCTGTAGAGAAAGATTTGCATAGTCAAGGTAAATATATATTTTTCCAGTTTTAATTTTTTATGGTTTTGATAGAAACTCCAATACTATAGATTAAGATCTAGGGTACACATTAAAAATACATTAGAGAACCCCACTGTCACGATCGACGACTGTCTCTCTGGTCAAGCATCTTCGTACAATGTCCAAGTGAAGATGCTTCATAGTGTTGAAGATGTTTTAAAGCTTGGGAGGAATATAGTTTTAATTGAATGACTCTACTCATATGGTCATATGCATGTACCTTGTCGTTGAAGATGGACTGTAATAAAAGGAAAATTGACGTGTCATGATTGCACGAGTTGATAGAGTGTGTAATTCAAATTAGAGGGGAAGCATGCAATATTGTGGTGCATAAAATGTATTGTTTGATTAAACTCGAGAAAATAGTATGTTTTGATTTAATGTTATGCTGTAAAAAATATTCGTACGAAGAAATTTGATTGTATAGTGCATACTTATAATTATTTGCTCTACACTTATGTCGAATCAATTATTTTATTGAATGCTAAAAAAATATCTAGATAGTGTTAATATATTTTCTAATAAAAAATAAATTATATGGAGATTTATTTAATATAATCTAGTTGGCTTTACAAGTTTAAATTTAATTAAATAACTGATAAAAATATAGTTCGATTAAAAAAATCAAAATGTTGTCCTTTTTAAAATATAAAAAAAGTAATATATTGGATCAATTCAGTTTAATATATCAAATCTCCGACTCAGGTTATGAGATATTAATAACCATCTAAAAAAAATAAAAAAAAATTATGAAGTTCAATTCTCAATTAACTTAATGTTAAATAATAAAATCAAAAATAAAATGCAATTAAAAAAATAAATTAAGTTAATATGGGTAAACCTGACAAATTTGAGTCATAAAACTATGATAACTGCATAAAAAAATCAAAGTAAACTATGAAATTTAATTTTTAATCAATTCAATGTTAAAGAATAAAATTAATTTTTGTAAGAAAATAACATAAAAAACCACTCAAGTCAACCCAAGTTAACCATCCAAATCTATAACTCTAATTATAAGGTCAAAATAACTTTTTATAGAACAAATAAAATAATTATGAAGTTTAATTTTCAATCAATCAACCTAATATTAAATGATATAATTAAAAAAATCAATTAAAAAATAACGAAAAAACCTGAGGCATCCGGGTTAACTTGCGACTCAGATTATGTGATCATGATAAAACCATAGGAAGAAAATCAAAGAAAAATATGAAGTCTTATTCTTTATCAACTCAATATTTAATGATTAAAATAAAAAATTAAAAATAAAAACAATCATAAATCAACCGGAGTTAACATGCCAAAGCCGAGTCATGAGACCAAGATAACTTCATAGAAATAAAATTTAAAAAAAATTCATGGGGTTAAATTTTCAATCGATTAAATATTGAATGATAAAAATAATATATATATATATATATATTCAATTAAAGAAATGACTAAAAAAATCTGAATCAACCTGACTCACTCTCAAAACTCGCGACCTAGATCAAGAGACTATAATAATCTTATAGAAAGAAAATAAAAAAAAAAATTCAATTCTCAATCAACCTCATATTGAAAGCTAAAGTTGAGAAAAAAAATTAATTAAAAAATAACCCAAGTAAACCTAAATGAACCTGTTAAACTCAAGTTATAAAATCAGAATAACTCTATGAAAACTAAATATAAATAAATTACAAACTGGTATTAAAACAATATTAGAAAATAAGATTAAAAAAATATAAATTTGAACTAAAAAAATTGAGGACCAAATCATAAAAGATTAAAACATTCATTGTTCATTGTGAAATGTAAAAGTCTTATAATATATTTTAATAATCTTTAGTTTTTATGATAAATGTTGTATAGGGTGAACATTAACTAACTATTTTTTTTATATTATTACGATGATTTACATAACACAAACTTTATTTCAACATGTACATTTCTATATTTTTTTAATTAGAGATCACAAATAGAAAGGAGCAGTTTCAAACATTATTAGATATCTTTTTTAAATTATTTTTTAATAACTTTCATGAATTAAATTAGTTTACTTTTATTATTATTTTTATTTTTATGAAGAAATAATTTCTTGAAATCATGGGCTTTGAAATAAAAGATGAGCATTCAATTCTTAGTTTATAACTAATCATTACCCTAATTGGATTTAGGCACATGTTATTATGAAAGGCCATTTATTAGTCGTTTAAGGTGTAATTGACTTTTTAAAGGAAGAAGGTGAAATTTTCCGATGAAAGAATAAGAAAATTTATTTACAAGAAAAATTATAGACTCATAGCCTGTTTTTTTATCATAGTTTTTCTAAGCATATATTTTCTTTTTAAAGGAAGAAGGTGAAATTTTCCGATGAAAGAATAAGAAAATTTATTTACAAGAAAAATTATAGACATATCTTGATAAATTAGACATAATTTTTGTCAAAAATATTTGATTTAAAATAATAATTAAAAAAAAAAAATTATAAACAAGGAAGAAAAGGGGAGCACGACAATGAATAGTAAAATAATATAATATAAAATAGCTATTTAGGTGGTGGTCAAGTGGTAAAAACTTGGGATCAAAAGATTTGCTTCATTTATAATCTCGGGTTCGAGTTTTTGGTTACTTCTATGATGGCCACTAGAGGTTTATATGTTCATTAACTACAGGACCTGTGAAATTAGTCGTAATACGTGTAAACTGGTCTGAACACCTACATTAATTTAAAAAAATATATAATATAAGATCAAAAAAGGAAAACAAAGATAAATAGATATTCACGTAAAATTACAAAAATCTGTAGAGAAAGATTTGCATAGTAGGTAAATATATATTTTTCCAGTTTTAATTTTTTATGGTTTTGATAGAAACTCCAATACTATAGATTAAGATCTAGGGTACACATTAAAAATACATTAGAGAACCCCACTGTCACGATCGACGACTGTCTCTCTGGTCAAGCATCTTCGTACAATGTCCAAGTGAAGATGCTTCATAGTGTTGAAGAAGTTTTAAAGCTTGGGAGGAATATAGTTTTAATTGAATGACTCAACTCATATGGTCATATGCATGTACCTTGTCGTTGAAGATGGACTGTAATAAAAGGAAAATTGACGTGTCATGATTGCACGAGTTGATAGAGTGTGTAATTCAAATTAGAGGGGAAGCATGCAATATTGTGGTGCATAAAATGTATTGTTTGATTAAACTCGAGAAAATAGTATGTTTTGATTTAATGTTATGCTGTAAAAAATATTCGTACAAAGAAATTTGATTGTGTAGCGCATACTTATAATTATTTGCTCTACACTTATGTCGAATCAATCATTTTATACTGTTAATATATTTTTTAATAAAAAATAAATTATATAAAAATTTATTTGATATAATTTAGTTGACTTTACAAGTCTAAATATAACTAAATAACTGATAAAAATATATTTTAATTAAAAAAATTAAAATATTGTCTTTTTAAAAATACAGAGAAAGTAATATATTGTATCAATTCAGTTTAATATATCAAATCTCCAACTCAGGTTATGAGATATTAATAACCATCTAAAAAGCAAATAAAAAAAATTATGAAGTTCAGTTCCCAATTAACTTAATATTAAATAATGAAATCAAAAATAAAATTCAATTAAAAAAATAAGTTAAGTTAATATGAGTAAACTTGACAAATTTGAGTCATAAAACTAGAATAACCGCATAAAAAAATCAAAGCAAAATATAAAACTCAATTCTTAATCAATTCAATGTTAACGAATAAAATTAATTTTTGTAAGAAAATAACATAAAAAACCACTCAAGTCAACCCAAGTTAACCATCCAAATCTATAACTCTAATTATAAGGTCAAAATAACTTTTTATAGAACAAATAAAATAATTATGAAGTTTAATTTTCAATCAATCAACCTAATATTAAATGATATAATTAAAAAAATCAATTAAAAAATAACGAAAAAACCTGAGGCATCCGGGTTAACTTGCGACTCAGATTATGTGATCATGATAAAACCATAGGAAGAAAATCAAAGAAAAATATGAAGTCTTATTCTTTATCAACTCAATATTTAATGATTAAAATAAAAAATTAAAAATAAAAACAATCATAAATCAACCGGAGTTAACATGCCAAAGCCGAGTCATGAGACCAAGATAACTTCATAGAAATAAAATTTAAAAAAAATTCATGGGGTTAAATTTTCAATCGATTAAATATTGAATGATAAAAATAATATATATATATATATATATATATATATATATTCAATTAAAGAAATGACTAAAAAAATCTGAATCAACCTGACTCACTCTCAAAACTCGCGACCTAGATCAAGAGACTATAATAATCTTATAGAAAGAAAATAAAAAAAAAAATTCAATTCTCAATCAACCTCATATTGAAAGCTAAAGTTGAGAAAAAAAATTAATTAAAAAATAACCCAAGTAAACCTAAATGAACCTGTTAAACTCAAGTTATAAAATCAGAATAACTCTATGAAAACTAAATATAAATAAATTACAAACTGGTATTAAAACAATATTAGAAAATAAGATTAAAAAAATATAAATTTGAACTAAAAAAATTGAGGACCAAATCATAAAAGATTAAAACATTCATTGTTCATTGTGAAATGTAAAAGTCTTATAATATATTTTAATAATCTTTAGTTTTTATGATAAATGTTGTATAGGGTGAACATTAACTAACTATTTTTTTTATATTATTACGATGATTTACATAACACAAACTTTATTTCAACATGTACATTTCTATATTTTTTTAATTAGAGATCACAAATAGAAAGGAGCAGTTTCAAACATTATTAGATATCTTTTTTAAATTATTTTTTAATAACTTTCATGAATTAAATTAGTTTACTTTTATTATTATTTTTATTTTTATGAAGAAATAATTTCTTGAAATCATGGGCTTTGAAATAAAAGATGAGCATTCAATTCTTAGTTTATAACTAATCATTACCCTAATTGGATTTAGGCACATGTTATTATGAAAGGCCATTTATTAGTCGTTTAAGGTGTAATTGACTTTTTAAAGGAAGAAGGTGAAATTTTCCGATGAAAGAATAAGAAAATTTATTTACAAGAAAAATTATAGACATATCTTGATAAATTAGACATAATTTTTGTCAAAAATATTTGAATTAAACCAAAATTTATTAGTTTTGAGAAGAAAATTTAAAAAAATTCAGGTCAAATAAAAAAAACACCAGAGAAGACAACACAACAAAGTTGATAGCAGAAGGTTTTTCACCATTGACAACATAGTGTTTAGACCTGGTTTGATAGCTTATCGAGTTTAAGGTTTAGATTTCAGATTTTATTCGGATTATTGGATTGCCCATATCAATTTTTTTAAATTAAAACAATATCATTCTAGTAAAAATAAAAATTAATGGATTGCAACTGGATTTTAGCCGGGTCATTCAGGTCTTCGAGTCAACCTATTGAGTTAATTGGGTCATATCAAGTTTTTCTTTTTAATTTTTCTCTAAATTCATCGATTCTTTGATCAATTTATCATGTTAGGCTGAATTTTAAAACTAAGATCGACAATATTAAGGAAGATTTGCCTCAGCATCATCTTGTTTATGAATGAATTTGTTTTAGTACCCTTTTGTTTAATTTGCACCTATCCAATATTTATTTCCTGTGTTCGAATAATTTGAATAGCTAACAGGTAGATTATATATATTTTACATCACCAATATTTTATTTTTGGTTTTTTGAATATATTTTCAAAATAAAAAAAAAATCAAAAAAAAAAATTGAAAAGCAAAATAATAGACTAGAAAGGAAAGGGGACCAAGATGATGGTCAAATAATATAATAGATATTCAAGTAAATTAAAAAAACAAATTATAGAAAAAGATCTGCATATATTTTGAATTTGCATTTTAAAAAAACTAAATAGCCAAAAATATGTTTTCATTTTAATTTCTTTTCCATAAAAGTTTATTTGCTCTACACTTATGTCGAATCAATTATTTTATTGAATGCTAAAAAAATATCTAGATAGTGTAGTTTGTGTATATTTCACTATATTTTCCTATGTTTTTTTTTAACAATTTAAAAAAGACAAGTAATTAAATTGGTTTGTTTTGTTTTCCTTTCCTTTTGTTTTTTATTTTGAATTTCAAATTAAATATTTTAGGATAATTTATGATTTGAACATAGCTTTCCTTGTTGTATGAAAATTTCTAGGAGGTAATTATGATTATGAAGATATTGTAAATCTGGTTGATTCTTGTATAAATGTTTTATCATTGCTCCAATTATAGTTAAAATAAATTCATATTATAATTTATGATTTTTAGAAGATTCAAAAAAATACCAAGGAAAATATTTTTTTTGCCAATAAAACTATGAGAATATCTTTTCAATGACAAAAAAAATCATGCTTTTTTTTAAATACAAAAAATAATAATTTACAATTAATTATTAGGAAATATAATAAAGTAAAAATTGGACAGTCGAATCTTAGAAAAACGTGTTGCAGCTTTCTGATCATGTATTTCTCAAAAAATGAGCTCATCTGTAATTTATGTATGTATGTATGTATGTATGTATGATTTGTTTACTGAGTTAGGCCTAGTATTACACTGAGCTGAGCTTTTGTTCAATATATATCTGCATTTATTTTTTGTCTATTGAGATGGGCTAGGTTTCAACTGTAAGTCCATATTTTATTGGGCCAGATATGGCTCTTTTAGAGCATTATAAATAAGGCTTGAAGCCCATGTAATGCACAAAATTTTTATTAAAAAAAGTCATTTGTGCCATGGGCTGGGTTAGAACTGTGATTCGATTTTCTCTTTTAATTTATCCATATGGTAGAACATCTCAGATAATTTAATTTTTTAAATGAGCAGGGAAAAAAAAATATTGGAATTGCGCTTTTAATATTATCAAGAAAAAGAATGTTGTCTTCATGATTATATTCTTTACCGTCAAATAAAAAAAATTGCTTTTATTCTATTAGAGTTTAGAGTTTAGTGCGTGGTGATAGGATAGTTTTTGTGGTTATAATTTTAAAAAAATACTTGTAAAAGAATATTTTTAATTTTACTTTTAAAAAATTTAGTTTAAGAAAATATATATTTAATTAAAATTTTTATGATATGGATCTTATAAAATAAATAAAAAATAAGTTCTTATAAATAAAAATAAGTTATTTTAGCTTTTACAAAACTAAGGTGTAAACACAATTATGTTCGGTGCAAAGATATAAAAAGTAGAAATTATTAGATTAATAAAAAAAATTTCTCAAAAAAAAATTAAAAAGTAATATCGATAAATTTTGAAGCAAGCAATATGTCCCTTGTTCATCCACACAATACAAGGCCAAGACCATACCTTTGCATATATATATATTGGGGGTTCCTCCAATGTGACGTTTTAATCTAGTGAAATAAGAAACTATGAAAGAAGTTTTATTTTATTTTGGGAAAACTTAAAGAATACTCTAAGTATGTATAGTTTGTATTAATTTTTCTATTAAATATATTTTTGTATTGATGTTATCCTTCTAATTCTGAAAATTTTCAATTAAATCGTTTTTATACAAATTTAATAGTATATTTCATCTAAATTTTTCTAATTCTGAAAATTTTCAATTAAATCTTTTTTATACAAATTTAAAAGTATATTTCATCTAAATTTTTTGTTTTTTAAATAATTTCATTGTGTGAGAAATAAAGAATTATGACATAATTAAGAAATTCAAATTATTTAAAGATAAAATTTAATTATAAAATATTTTAGAGGCTACCCCAATTAGTTGAGGTATATTTAAAGTTTTTGTTTTTATTTTTATTAAAAAAAAATCTTGTTAAGCACAAATAATTGAGATAACTTGAAAAAATCTACGTCGAGCAAAAGCCTATGAAATTCTTGGTTATCATATTTATTTGACATATTTGTTTTTTATTTGTATAATTTATTAACATAGTGAAAATATGTACAATAAAAGATGGAGAATTTCAATTTTCTTCTTCTTTTTTTTCTCTCCAAGTTTTCATCACACATAAGACCCATCTAGTAATTGAGCTTATGGATCGTTGAGTCATACTTAGGTTGTATAAAGGTAATATAAAATCACATTAAATTAATAAATCAATATAAATTAATAATTACATTCCCGTCAAGATTCTAATGATGAAACACTAATATTTTATTATAAAAAAAAATTAAATTCAAATTTTATAGTGCTATTTGTAACATCATATGAATTTAAATAAAAAATAAAAAAATTGATGTAGGAGGATTAATATGGAATATTATATGTTTTCTTAGTTATTTATATTTCTATTTGGTTTAAAAAATATTGTTGTTTGTATTGTTTTATCTTGTTCTTACCTAGTTTAAGAAATCAAATATTATTTATTTCTAGTTTATGAATCTCTGTAATTAATTTATAAATATTTTTTTATTTATTTTTTTATTGCCAAGCTTCTATTTAAGCAATATTAGTATTTTGATAAATTAATAAAGAGATTTGTTTTGTATTTATTTTGTGAGATACTATTCGTAATGGTAAGGTTATTAAAAAAACCCACTTTTAAATCCTGTGAAAAAAATAATGAGTTAATTTCTGAAGGTAAGGAAGATGTTGAATATGAACATTGTAAAAAAAATATTAATTCTTATATTGTTAGATATGTTATTATAAAATACACCACAACTAAGGAGTTATTGATACTTTGAGTGCAAAATAATAATACAAAATCTTGATAAAAATACACTTTTAAATATTAATCATGTTAATAAATCTTTAGCTAATTTTAAGAACACATTTTAGAGATATAAGTAAAGAGAACAACCTCTTGATTGAGATAAATATGATATTAAAAATGAAATTTTTGATAATCCTAGTTTTTTTACGGATTAAAATCCACCATCAAAACTAGATATGGAAGAAGGTCATGATGTCATTGAGCTTGAGGATTGCATAAATCTTATTTTTTATATATATATAAATAAGGATTTATAAGAATCTTATGATGAAAATAAAGAATTATTTGATACTCTAAAAAAATTCTTTAAAGCTAACCTTGAAAATATCAAAATTTTAAAAATTCATAGCAAAAAAAGAAACTAATGAGCCAACCTACTATTTCTTGCCAATAATCAAATATCCAAAGTTAACACTTGAATAATTTTAAGGAAGTTTTGTTATGGTTAATCAAGGTTTGTTGCTAAAAAAATAAGCATTTTAGTTGATATAAAGGATAAAAATATTGTGCTAGATTCTAAATTTAATATTTAGATAGAAGATTTATGTATGATAAGTGTAATAGAGAATGAAAAGGTTTTAAGTTAGCCAATAAAAAAATGTAATGTTTTAATTATTACGAACTATTTGAAGTATCTATACGAATATATTGTTTGTAAGTATGCTATTTTTAATAGAAAAATTGAGTATATAAAAGATTGAAAACTTTGTATATCTATCAGATCAAGACAAGAATAATTTATGTTACTTTATATACTCTATAGCAAATTAAAGGGTAATATGTAAAAGTGATTTTGTTTATGTACAAATATATTTATTATTAATAAAGACATTATTTATCTTTAATATTCATTTATATTTGATTAATAAGTCAAGAGTAAAGATAAATACACTCGAAAAAAGATTACCTCTAAAGGAAATTAAAAGTTGTTATAATCATGAGATTTTTATTGTATTAAAACATTGTTTCTAAATATTTCTAGTTAAAAGTTGTTATAATCATGAGATTTTTATTATATTAAAACATTATTTCTAAATATTTCTAGTTAATACTTTATTAAAATTGGATATTAATTAGAGTCATTAAGTCTGGTATTAGTACATATTATATTCTTTACTTTATACAAAAAATAATTATTCTCATAAATTGAAGTATAATAAATACCTAAAACTAACATGTAGGTATTTGTCAAATGGTATATACATTGAAGTAACTTGTATAAGGATTCCATATAAAAGGATTACTTATATATATGAAAAGAATCACATGATAATTTTATAACGTAATATTTTAACTTGAGTTCACTGAGTTATTTTATATAGAAAATGTTATATTTTGATCTGAGATACAAATTGTCCTAATTAATGGTAAGAAGCATACAAATATTAGGTATATTATAAAACATTTAAAGATATTTAAATAATTAAAACAAGATTCATTATTTAGGTAAATTAGTAAAAAAAATATATTTATTCTTAAATAGTACTAATTGTAAAATTTTTAACCAGGATAAAATAAGACTTGAGAATTATTTCAAATTTTATTCAAAGAATTAATAACTATAGCGCGAGAATAAATATAATTTGATAGATCATATACACTTTATATTGTAATATTTAAATAAAATTTTTTTAATAAAAAATAATAATTATATTAAAAAACTAGTCATTAAAAACATTAAATAAAATTTTATATAGCTCTTATATAACAACCATTCATTTTATTCTTATTTAAAACAAAGCATTGATTCATGAATCATGGAGATAACATGTATTTTTTTTAAATATCATTATCATATATCAATAGAAAAATGATAACTTTATTATTTCATTACATGAGCTTATAATCATGAAAGGACTTGCACAACATATATAAAATTAAAGCAAGAAAAATATTTTACCACCACCTATCAACCATGTTTGCATTGTTCCTTGCACTATTTCTTCAGAAAATTGCTCCTTTCACTTTCCAAATCGCCTTTTCTCTCCTGAAAACTGATGTCTAAGGTTTTTGTCTTTCATTCAAATTCTAAGCTGTTTCACAGTATCTTCTTTATAAAACTAAAAAAATTCCTCAAATCAGTTAGGCCCCACCATCAAGCTATTCCCTGACATGGCAACATCATCCATGATCATCAGACCCCAGAAATCACAAGCCGAGGCATCAAGATTCTTTTTGATGAAGAAGTAGCCGAACAAGTTTCCCAACATATAAAAAGAGGATAGATTAGCCAATCAAAATGCAGAAAATCCAAACTTCCCTATGGCAACACAGAAGAACCAAACTGCACCCACCTGGCTCTACCTCTCTCTACAACTGCACCCACCTGGCTCTACCTCTCTCTCTCTCTCTATAAATATCTCAGTATGGACATGTGTTTCCATCTCAGGGTTTTTTAAAAGAATAAAAAAAAAAACAGAAAGTTTGAATTTTTGAGTGAAAAACGCAATCTTTATCGTTGCCCAGATGACAAAATAAAGAGAAAAACAAAGGGACCCTTCAAAGTTATATACTTCTCTTTATGTCAACCTTGAAACGAGCCCCAGTGAACAGTAAGTCCATGTCTTCTCTCTCCGACGGTATTGATGGTTGTGGATTCAAGGTTAAATATCATTGATTGTGTTTGGTTTTTTGCAGTAGTTGATGATTAAGTTAATGTTAATTGCTTAGTTCAGTTTATGTTGAATTTATGGTTTCTGGGGGTTTGTTTGTTTTTTTTGAGTTTGATGTTCTTTTGCTATGTGTTCTTTTGTTATGCAGTGAAATTCTGTGAAGTGGGGTACTAAGGTTTGTGGACTTTGTCTTCAACTTTTCCTTAAAAGGGTTTGTGCCATTTTTAGTAGTTCTTTATTGAAAATATGGCATCATCACATAACAGTACACACACTGAGGCTGCAGAGATGGAACAAATTATCACTGAATTTTTCCCGAAGAGTCTTCAGATTATACTTGAGTCGAGGTCACCTTTCATGTCATCGCGTAATTATAGTGGTGAACAGATGGTATCCTTATCCCTATCTTCTTCGTCCTCCTCCTCGCCGAGTGTGAGGCCAAGAGATAAATGGTTCAATTTAGCTCTTAGGGAATGCCCGGCTGCTCTTGAGAATCTTGACCTTTGGCACCAAAGCTATTTGGAACCGATGATTGTTGATGTGATTTTGGTGCAGGTGCCACCAGTTCGGTGGGATCCTGTGAATTATTCCCCCCATAGGGAGCCTGTTAGGAATTTTTCGACCAAGGATCAGTATCCATTTCACTGGAATTCAGATCAGGAAGAATTAGGGTGTGAGGGTAAGATTGAAAAGATTGTAGAGAGGTGGGAAGTGCAGTATGAGGGTTGGAAGTCAAGGGATAGTGGTACTGGGAGCAGGAAACTTAGCAATACCTTCCAAACATGTTATAAGAAATCAATATTACTTTTCAGGTCTTTGTATGCAACTGTTAGGCTTTTACCTGCATATAAAATTTTCCGTGACCTCAATTCATCAGGGAAAATTCGTGCATACACACTTACACATAGGGTGTCTTCTTTTGTTGAGCCCTTTACACGCAAAGAAGAGGCTGAAATGCAGCGATTTGTGTTCACCCCGGTGGACACTTCCTGTGGTAGGCTTTGCCTTTCGGTGCTGTATCGCTCTTCATTATCAGATGTCAGCTCTGAGTCATCAATTCCTATGTCCCCCCAATTTATCCCAGATTATGTTGGGAGCCCTTTGGCAGAACCAGTGAAGAGATTCCCCTCTCTTCCTGTGTCGCAAGGTTCTCTGTCATCTTTGCCATTCTCAAGACAACATAGTTGGTACTATGACCATAATAAAGCCTCACCACCTTCATTTTCTTTCTCACCATCACCTAATCGCTCAGGAAAGCATGGATCAATATCTAATACTAGTTCCTGTCGATTCCAACCTTCGAGCTTGCCTCCTCATCCACCCGAAGTGCCTTCAGTTCATAAAAAGAATACGAGCTTTGATGAACATTATCCCTCTCCCAACTATGCACCATCTGCATCCCCACCACCACCCATCTATATTCCTGGGGGTCATCTTTCCACAGCTGTTCTACAATCTGAAAGTGCACCTGTTAGCATACCTGCTACCAAGCATGCTAGTTCTCCCCTGTTGTCCATCAAGCAAAACTTGCCCCCATCTCCACCACTCAAAGCTACCATATCTTGCAATCCGAAGACTGATGAAAGTACAGGTTTGGTTCACCCTGGTGCAACAGATGAGAAGGTATTATATATGCTCATAACAGTGGTCTTATGTTGCCAAGGCATTTGATCAATAGGATTCTTTGTCTACTGCAGTTGTTCTCTCCTGGGAAAGATGGCATTATAAAATATGCCAGCGTGAAAACACCATCCAACAGCTCTCCGTGGATTTCATTTTCCAGAACTTCCAGCAGGTAATATCAGGATGATTTTGATGATTCTGAGTTTTATTGTCTGTTGGATGTGGAATATGATGACATAATGGATCTACGTATGGAATATTGTTTAATTACTTCTAGCGCATTTAATTTTGGTTGGTGCTGGTATTACATTAAGGGTGTCTGACTCCCTCTGTTCTGCTGAATAAATTATCTTGCTGATGATATTTGAGGTGATGGACTCATTAGATGTTAAGCATATGTACATTGTAATAATGGAATAACAGAGTAATAGAGTTTCTAGTGAAAGAGTTGAGCTATCCTGCTTTCTGAGCCAAGCTTTAACGAATAGTATATCATGGTTCTTGCGGAGCATCCACAATACTTCTGATAGTATAGGGATTGAAGATCAGGGATACCATCAAATGTTTTGTCTGACACACTCATTTGACATCTTTAATAGCTAGTGCTTTAGGTATATATCCTCTCAGGATCAGAAGTTTGATGACAATCTGTGGTCTGAGATAAAAATCAAGTAAGGCTTATGTTTTTATGCGGTATCATAATGTCAGTGCTCATCAGCCTTGATACTTTCTTGTGGTTCATTTCTGCCATGATGGATTTTTAATTTCTTAAAGATTGTAATCTGCAGGATTACCAGTCAAAGTCTTTAGGACCTATTTAGGAAGGAACTCAGAATTTAACTAGTGCTTATTCAGGTTTTCTTCTTTATTAAGACTATTACTTAGTCTTACTTATCTACAAAATAATTAGCCAGGCTTATTATTCCTTTGGCTTTAGATTGCCCAATGGTTAAATTTGCCTTTCTATCAGGATCTGGTTTTCTTACTTTTTGTTTGCGTTCACACCCATAAATAGGACAATGGTTAGACATCAAGACAGAATAAACATCGGCAGACTAATTGAGTTTTCTAAGAATTGGCTCTCTTGGGCCTATTTACTACTTGAGTCAAATAATCTGATTGGATTGATGTTGAAACAGAGTCCATCAATTCACTACTTGAGCTTGTAAGGAAGGAGTTTGATATTTTTACATCAAAGCCTTTGCACTTGTCAAATAATCTGATTGGATTGATCATGGTGGTAGATAAGTCTGAAGAGATTGGTGTGAAGCTCTTTTGAAGATTATTGTAAAATTAAGAACTAGCAGTTAGAAACAGTATGCTGGAACCTTTATGCGCAACATGCAAAACATGCCATTGATCTAGTGTGTTCTTGATTTGGGCTGGTTAAAACTGACCCTTCAATGTACTTTCTGAGCCCAATTATGTGGAACTGTTATGAAAATTGTTTATTTAACCAATCTATACAACAAAAATTGCAATAAGGTTGGTTCTATCATGGTTAAATTGCTGTAAATCTGGGCAGAATGTGTTTTCCTTCATAAGACCTTGCTGCTTTAAAACAATATGCCCCAGGTTGACTGGCAGAAAATGTACAAGAACTGCAAGCAAGAAATGAATTCTGGTATTCGGTCCAAGCCGTTTGGTCATTCAACTTAATGTACTATTCGCATCTTGCAGACCCGAGACATCTGATAAAAAAGGCCATCTATCTGACCCGCTTGAGCCGGGAGGTCTCTTTCCGATTAAAAAATCCCAAGATGCAGCTGTTGGTGCCCTTGTACACACTTTGAAGAAACCCCCACCTTTATGCCAAGACTTCTCTGGTTCGGCTGATTTGCCACCAGATTCTAGGTCCAAAATGTGGAGCTGCAACCTCCAAGAATACAATCCAATCTCTGTAGCACCAGCAGGTCAGCAGGCTGCTGCGTCTGGTGTTGCATCTTCAGGTCTCATTGCTCCAAAAACAGCAGCTGATGCATTGGAAGAACTGAAAGGATACGAAGAAATGAAAGACTTGTTGCTTAGCCAAGCTGGCAGGTCCAACGCTTAAGCTAATTATGCATCAGCGCCACATCCTACTAGCAGCAGTTCAGCTGGATATTGAACTCGTGTTGATGATTGCACATCTGTACATAGTCTTGGTTTAAGAGGTTATTTCATGGTTTATAGGAATATACTTTATTGGCGCCCATATCCTTGTGTACGTGGTGACCTGAGATGACGACGACGATGACAACCGAGGTTAATGTAACAACAGTGATGCTGGTGTTCTTGCATTAACGCCAATTGGGCAGGCTGTCAGATAGCTTATATGGTGTTGTAGGGTCATTTTACTTTTAGGAGTATATAACTGAGGTTGGGTCTCATCTATGCTTGTTTTCGATGGACGGAAAGTTTCCTTCATGACTGGACGGGGAAAAATAAATAAATTCCTAACATGGAACGTGAATTATATATATATATTGGTCTGAAGATGTTAATATATTGAAATATATATTTATTTAAAAAATAAATATTTAATTGAAAATGTTCATATTTTGTTATACAAGTAACACGAACATTCTATATTTATAAGATTTACTTTTATAGTAAAAAAAATTAATTTACATTGATGGAATATTTTATTGGTATATCATTGATAGATTTATCAATAAAAATATATTATCAGTGAGTATCTTATCATATATTTAAATTCTTTAGTAATTTATTTGATGATTTAAATGACAAGAAATAGATTGATAAAATATTGTTGTCGGTGATGAAAATAGACACTAGCTATTTTTTGTCGGTTTATTCATTAGTAAATATTATCAATAGCAGTAATATATTAGGTTTTATTGATGGATTGTCCATTAGACTCACCTACAAACATATCATGTTGGCGAATCTACGAGTATATATCAAAATGGTTCATAACTTTCTATAATTCTCCAAAAAATTGAGCTTTTGTATAAATAAAATTACTGACAGAATATATTTGTTCATATATATATATATATATTTGAGATACTATCACACAACTTTACATTAAAAGACATTAAACGATATTGAATAACTAAATTAAATTGAAGAACACATTTTCTATTATTAATTTTACTATACAAATCAATTACAAATATCCATAGACATTGAAAAGTAGTTGAAGGTGGAGGTGGAGATGAAGGCGGAGGCAGAGGGGGAGGAAAATCTTTATGGAGATCTATACAAAAGAAGATAATGACTAGACAAGCATGTCAACATCTTATTCCAATGCTTTGTACTTCATTCTTTATATTTTGCCTTCATTTTGGCTCTCGGAGCACCAATTCATTCTTAAAGTATCTCATTAATAACTGATGATGGTTGCCTTGCGCTAGATTTTGGGGTGCCTTTTGCTGATATACTATAGCTCAACCTCATATCTCAAGCTTTAGTCATAGATATATTATAAACCCAATTTTTATTTTTAATTTATCAGTTGATCTATCCTCCAACCATAACTTTAGATCATATTTTGGATGGATTGAAGGGTCTTCTTTGTGTTTAGCATGCATGTCAACATTATATTATTCCTATATATATATAAAAAAGAGTTAAAGACATTGAAAAAAAAAAGTCTAAAAGATATACAAAAGGTTTCAAAATTTAACAAATATCTTGACTCAACTCTTCATAAACTATAGCACCCTTGTTTTGCACTTAAGTTATGTAGCCTAGAAAATAAATCATTATTAATTTTGAGTAATACTCATAATCACTAATATTGAAAAAAAATTAAAATAAAACATAGTCATGACACTTTGCATGGTTAATAAAAAAAATGACTTGTTAGTATGCTTGGTAATAGAATCGTGAGCCTTTTAAATTATGTTTGAGGACCCACTTCGTGACCACCTCCTAAATTTTTTTGATGTCAATGACTCTAGATATTTATACTAATTACTCTAAGTAATGTGGTAAGGTCTAAAATTCTTTCACCCCTCATAGTCATCTAACTTGACTATTTGCTTAAAATAGGTTTGTGTGGGTTATACTAGAAAGAACACAACTTGGTTTAGAAATTTGTTAAACTTTAAAGATATGATAATGAAAAGATTCCAATTTTACAAAAAAAACATTAATGTTAATAGGGGATTTCACTTGGAAAAGAAAATGTTCCATACTAAGATATTCAGGTCTGTAATCATATGTTTCAGTATATGAGATCCTTTAGCACTTAACAATGAGGCTCCATCCATTAGTATTACATAAAAGAAATCAACAATAGACACTAATATAATTAGAGTTGCGATCCCTAGTAAGATTAGTTCAAGATCATGGGATCCTTTTTTATCAGATAAAAAGGGTTATTGCATAAAATGTATTTTTAAGTAATTGCCATATAGATCCTATATCTATATATATGAAGATGAAATCATGTAATGAAGGGGATTCTTATTTGTACAAATGGTACTTCAAGCTTGGAATGAGCATGAAGAAATTAACGATACTTCTTTATTTTTTAAGTTATTTTATCGAATTAATTGCTCATGACCTTAGGTCTTTACCCGAACCCTATGAAAAAAATTAGATCACTTATTATGGATTTATTGAGAATGATTCTAATCTAGTTCATAGCCTATTAAAAATAGAAGACACTCTGGTTGGATTCTTATAGAGATAAAAAGATTGTAGTAAGCTTGATAATGATCGAGTGACATTCTTTATTCGATTCAAACCAAGGAATTCCTTAGAAATAATGCAAAATAGATCTTGTTCTATCATTGATTAGAGATTTTTCCATGAAAAATATGAATCAAAGTTTTAAAAAAGAAAAGTAAAAGTAATCCTTGACCTAGAACAAAGAAAGGAGGATTTATTCAATCTTATAGTTTGGGCTATTAGAATATAGAGCTCTTAGGGTTTTTTATTTGATTATATTGAAAGACCCAATTCATTGTGATTTTTCTAGTAGATTAGAGAGGCCATACCTAGATTTAATCATTATATTCCATCTTAAACTTTCTTTGTGGGTTTAGTTTTTGGAATTATTTTTCTTTTTTTTTTTGTTTTAAATAGTTTTTTTTAAAGATTATTTTTTTTCTCTCTTGGAACTTCATTTATCGCTCACAACTAACGGTATAAATCAAGTAAATATCAATCAATAATCATTTCCTTTAAGAAATTCTTAAAAGTAAGGTATAAATAAAACTAAAACTAAAAATAAATAAATAAATAAATAAATAAGATAAAAATAAAAGATGAATATAGCATTTTTTAAGAAGGATAATTAATTTGATTGTGCAACTCATGAAGAAGAAGAAGCTCTATTATTGCTGTCCATGACTTTGTTGCACAAGGACGTGTGTACAGTCTTGAACTTATACTCCAACTCAATAGGCTTTAGTAAGTTAAGCTCTTCGACAGAAGCATCCCACCATCCTCTTTTCTCATTCTCTATCAACTTTTTCTCTAGTTCTTGGCTCTTTTTCGTATCAGAATCTAGCTGTCTCGCCATCTCATTTCTTTTTTCTGCTAATTCTTGAATCCTTATATGCCTAAGTGCTTCCATAAGCTGCTGAGCGCCATCGCTATATGGCGAATCTCCGCCAAGAAAGTGATTAGTAACATATTCCATTGAAGGATGGGCAAAGGAAAAGGGTTTCCAGCAGGTGAAAATACAACAAACAAAATTCCAGCCCCTGTTAGAGTGACAAGCTCACTCACCTTTTTGTAGATTCTAGATCACCGTTTAGAAAATGCTACAAGCCTAACATCTTGATTTCCAATGCTCTTCATTTCCATCTTTTGGCAATATATAAATGAAAAGTTTGATATGGTGTATAAGACCTGTGCTTTAGCAGCAAGATACCCCAAATTAATTTAGAGGTTTTTCTGTAATAATTATTTTAAAAAATATTTTTTTGTTTGAAAATATATTAAAATATTATTTTTTAGATATTATTTTTAATATCAATATATCAAAATAATATGAAAATTAAAAAAATTAATTTGAAAAAAAATATAAATAATCTATAATCTATTTTTTAATGATTATTATCATGTTGTTTATTTTGTATTTTGATGTATAGTATTTTTCATTTAAAAATATATTAAAACCACTTGATATTAATTTAATATATTTTTAAATTAAATATGCTAATAAAACCCATTCAAACACAAAATTAAACCACGCCGGAGTTTCATTTAAAGAATTAAAACATTACCGTGGTGTTCTATTTTTAACTTTATTAATTATATTTCTATCTTTTATTTATTTCTTATGGGATTGGTGGCGATTTGTTCATTCAAAATAAAAAATTAAGCTTAATTTGTTATTTTGTTCGAAACATTTTCTATGTTTTGTGTGGTTCGAAAAAAAGGAAAAAAAAAAAAGTCGGTTCTCTGCAAAGAAATGGACTCTTTCAGGCTCCCTAAATTGAAAAGAGAGAACTAGTAAAGTTCGAGGGCCCAAATATGAATGGATGCACCTCACTCCTCCATTACTGTAAAGTTAAAGACTTTAAAAAAGGGCCCAAAATCACATACCTCAAGTCATATTTACTGGCGGAATTTTATTTTATTCATATTTTAACTGGTAAAAAAACTTAAATATCAATATTATATTCATTGGTTTTTAGTTATTTATATGTATATTCATTATTTAAGCAAGAATCCATGATTATATTTATATCAGCTTACTTCGAAATTGATTTTTATGATATTACGTGCCTCTAACATCAAATAATTCATTAGAGATGTGTTAATTAAGCTAATTACGAGGTTAGTGACTAAAATAATTTAAAAGATATTCAATGGATTAATTCAGAATATTTGAGTAAGAACAAGCTGGAAGACTTCTACTAGTGATGTTGGGTCAGATCTTAATTAATTTTGATCAATGCAAAGGAAAGAGCTAATCCTTGAAGGTTACGAAAATAATGGCAGCAATAGGGAAAGACGGCAATTTATGTTTCCTTGTGATCTTTCCACGCATGGCGAGGAAATATTATTTGGTTCCTTATTCTACAAAGATAAGAGGCAGCTTAGGAGTTCTATTTTCACAAGAAATCCTACTTTTTATTTTTATTTTTTTATTCTTTATATAGTAATGAAGAAATATTATTAGGATTCTAGGGCTATTAACGCGATGAAAAACTAAAAAATAATTGGAAAATTATCTTGATTAATTAAAAAAAAAAATAGATGATAATATTATAAACAAAATAGTTCATTCTAAAATTTTATTTGAGATTCTAAAAAGATTCAAATCAATATATATAAAATTAGCTTCAAAAGTCTTCAAGAGCGAGCAAGACGGTGGAGAATTAATTCAAAATTAAATCCCAATATAGCAATTAATCTTTAAAATCAATTTATTTTTAACTAGTTAAATATTCCATAACCTAACAAATAATTGTTCTACCATGAATTTTTTCACTTTCTAACATATACCGTTAAATACCTAATCAATTGAAAAACTTGTAGGATAAAATTTAAATATATATGCAATGTAGAAAAAAAGGACCACCCACTTTTGTTTCAATAATAAAAGGAAAACATTATCCTCATGCGGAATTCAATTTCATGAAATTCTCTTGCATGCAATTAGTTTAAAACAAGTAAAAAAATAAATAAAAATTCATTTTTAATGGGGCAATACCCTTACAAGGAGGAAGAAGATCCACCAGGCAATAGAACAACCCTACCGAAGCTAAAACAAGATTAGCAACTAAATTTATTTGTATTTGTTGTAATCTTCTTCTTACTTATCTTCCTATGTAAAGACAAAGTTGGCTGCTTTTCCTTAATTATCAAGGACAGATATATAGAAGTCAACATCTCTTATTTTCTTGATAAAGGGGTGAGAAAAGGTGAAGCTGAAACTTAATCACAAGGTTGAAGACAATCTCGTCAAGATAAAAGAACAAACATGGCCGTCAAGAATCATGCTCCATTTATTTTTAGGATAACATTTTCTTGATTTATTTTTTCATATTTCGTGTAAGATAGTCTAATTAAATGAAATACTGGGATAAATGCCAACATAGACTTCGATACACACTCGTTTTTGTGTTATATTTTATTTTTTAAAATGTTTTTTGAATTATTTATACTTTAAAAAATATTAAATTGATGCATTTTAAGTGTTTTGAATGATAATTTTTTTTTAATTTTTTAAATTATCATACATGATAATAATAAATATACATTTTATAAAAATTCATTATTTATATACAAATATTTTTGTTGTGACAAGCAAATAAACCATGTTGAAATTGATTGGAAGCTTGAGTTGCATATGACCATTAGTGGCCATATGCAACTCAAACTTGACAATTTCTTTGAAGTGATGTAAAATATTATTATTTTTGTTTATTTTTATATTTTAAAAATATTTTTTAAAAAGATAGAATTCTTTTTGTTTTATATTAATATATTTTTAATATTTTTAAATTATTTTAATATGTTAATATTAAAAATAATTTTTTTTGGAAAAACCAAGAAGCTCCTTGATTCCAGGATTTAAATTTTTATTTTTAAAAATATTTTTGTTGTTTCATTATACTTTTTAATTATTTATTATTTTTTATATTTAGTTAAATATTAAATTATCCATCAACTTACATTGTAATAACTAAAAAACCAATGTAAAAAAAATATAAAAATACCCCTTGAATTCATGTATATTTTTTTTCTTTCAATCTTTGTGAAATCATGATGAGAAAAATATTTATTTATCTATAGTCAATTGAGAAATGACAACTAAATCATGTCAAAAGACTTTATTGCCCTTAGAAGACAATGTAAAGTTTTTTATTTTTTTTTGTGGTGAAAAAACAAAAATATCATTGCATGTTCTAGTGAACAATACTTATGGATCTATAACTATATTTTCTTTCCAAGAAGTTTTATATTCTTTTAATAATATATCTTGAAATATCATATATTATTTTAGCATGTTATTAATTGGTTTTAGCCTTGTAACATTTAAAATAAAACACTAATAAGGATTTTACTTTTAGATTTTTCTTTATGGCTTGGAATATTTATGCAAAGAATAAAATGATAGATAAAAGAAGATTTGATAACATTTTCTTTAAGGTAAGAAATTTCTTCTAATAATATAAAAGCAGACAATTTGCATTACTTTTCATTAATATCTTTCATTGATCGACATTAACATGTATTAGGCAAGCTTACTAGATAAGGTATATAATATTGATAATTAACTTAGCAAGTAATGTTGGGGATTCAAATGTGAATATAAAGCCTCTCATATAGTCTCTTTTGACAGCATGCCAAAAAGGATCAAAGTTATTTCTCAACTGGAGTGCCCAATTAGAAAATACCAATTGTCTCTTGGATGAATTTTATGTACAACCAACTCATTTTCAATAATAATATAAATTATTTTTTACATTTTACTTAATAATTTAAAATTTGAATTGAGTTATAAGTTTAATATAATAGTAAAAACTTATTAATTAAACAGTTATAAATTTAAATTTTATCATTTAATTTTTATTTGGTAAAATTAATAGTAAAAAGGAAGCATCCAGCGGTGGGTACTTCCAGTTGTGACAGCTATGATGCTGATTTGTGAAGGGCTGTCCATGGTGGATGTCGTTGGTGCCTCCATACGGTGGGTTGGTCCAGCCTGGTGCTTGGGATTCAGGCTCTTAAATAAGGCGTTTTTTTACTTCACTGGGAGTGGTGGGAGCAGATTGGAATTTATTTTGACATTGATTTGGAGGACAAGTTTCTAAGAGTTTTTGTTTTTTGATGATCGGAACTGTGGGTAGCATGGTTGAGCAGCCATGTTTGCAGGCCAAGTAGAGGTTTAAGGAAAATAGTGGGTATTCGTACTGTTCTTGCTGTTGTTGGCAGTGGCAGTGCTATGCATGAGCTAGATTGATGATAATTCGAATGGTTTTTCGCGTTCTCCCTGACATATTGTATGCTGATTACTGCTTTGGATGCTTGTCTGATCTGAAATTCCATTTTGGTCAAGTATCAATGGTTCCATGGTTGAGCAACACCAACAGGATATAGCCATGCCTGGCAAGAAACAGTCACCTTGCCAGTGTCTTTTGTTCTTATATTCAGAGCCCTTGCCATGGTCGTTTCCTGTTGGATGCACAGAACAAGGTGAATTTGCAAGGATCTGCAGATTATACAAGGAAAAATAAGGTAAACTTGGCTTTAGAAAAGCTTTTGTTTTAATATTTTGTCTTAAACTTGCATCCATAAAAGCAACAGATTTCCTCTCTAAGAAAAGAAATTTGCAAATGTTTCTTATCATAGGTTAATACAGTGACACGAATGCAAAGATCTCCATTTATTTGCTGCTATTACAAGGACACGAACGGACTTATTTTTCTATGGAGAATAATTAAGTCCTGGCTAGATATGAAATGATTTATTTGTGCTATTACAGTGACATGAACTTACGCCCTTCTAAATCTGAAAGGAAATGCAGGGCCATCTTGTTGGGTGTGGACACAACATGGTTGGTGGCAGCCATATTAGACATGGCTAAAGTCAATGGTGGTTGCATGGTGGGCACCTAACCAAAGAAATTGTTGCCCACCATTGTTGACTAAAGAAGAAACTTGTCTCCCACATCAGCTATAAATAGAGAGTGCCATTGATAGCTGATGAGCACCACGAGATAGAGAGAAACACAGAGAGAGAGCTAAGGGTGAGAGTTGAGTTGAGTTGAGAAGTTTTCTCCTCCTCCTTGTTTTGTTGTTTGTATTGCTTTTGAGCTTGATTAATACAAACCAGTAGCTCCGTGGAGTAGGCAAGTTGCCGAACCACGTAAATTTGTGTGTATTTGAATGTTTGGATCTCCTAACAACTGGTATCAGAGCTTGTTCTTGAAAGTTCTTGAAAAAAGAGGGTGTTTGATCCAAACTCAAAAATCAAAGTTCTCAAAACGTGTTTTTGAACATACCACC
>NW_011500003.1:609138-610128 GCF_000495115.2 Populus euphratica
AGCCATGGTTGAAGTCATAGTCAAATGGTGGGTGCCTAACTTGCCCACCATTGTTGAACAATCATCTCCCTCCTCAGCTATAAATAGAAGGTGCACTGATAGCTGAGATAGAGCACGAGATAGAGAGAAACACAGAGAGCGTGCTAAGGGTGAGAGTTGAGTTGAGTTGAGAAGTTTTCTCCTCCTCCTTGTTTTGTTGTTTGTATTGCTTTTGAGCTTGATTAATACAAACCAGTAGCTCCGTGGAGTAGGCAAGTTGCCGAACCACGTAAATTTATGTGTGTTTGAATGTTTGGATCTCCTCACACATCTAAGATTAAATCTGAAAGGAAATGCAGGGCCATCTAAGGTCAAAAACCTCGTCCCATTCTGCTCTAGAATACCTGCAAGTCCACACCGTGGCCTACCACAAGGTGGAGGATTGAGGCATGGAGGGCACCATCCAATTGTATACGGACCTACTGCTTGATCACTGCTAATATCAAAGACGGTTGGTTCACCACCGATCACAAGAAATCTTCTTCTCGTCTCTGGATCTTCCTCGCCTATGCCCCATGTAGTGTTTTGAACACACGTCGAGGAAGCTGAAAATGCAACAGTGAAATCTGTAGTTTCAGTGATTATTGTATCTCCTGGATTTGATGGGGTGAAGATGACTGGAAGGCCTTGTACAGAACCAGGTCCAATAGGCACCTGACCAACATAAGATGGACAAGATCCATTGCGAGCCACTAGAGTTAAGCCACCAGCTACATCAGTTATAGCAGGATCGACATAGTATTCTACACCTCTTGTCAGAGGGTTACCATCTGTATCGAGCACAGGAGGGCCCTGAGCCATACTAGATATGGCCATCATTAGACAAATGAAGCTCAAACTTCTAATCAACCTCAACATGGCTGCCTGAGTAACACAGAAACATACAATATATGTGTAATATGTTTGCACTTCGTTGTCTATTTATATGCAACATTTCTACAAGACAGCACG
>NW_011503007.1:0-14095 GCF_000495115.2 Populus euphratica
GGAAAGATCACATTCTGAACTTGAAATCCACCTAGATTAGTCTTGTTTTCACATGCAATGGATGACTTCAAATTCGGGTTCAAATTCATCTACTGTTCTGACGTAAACAACATCAATTTCTTAACTTATTTGCATTATCAACCCAAATTCAAGTAGTCCAGCATCAAAAGAACCATTAAGGGCTCTTCCCATCTTTAAGCTCCAATTGTAGGCAAATAAGCACCCTTGAACCAATTTGAAACTGATTGCCAAATTTTAACTCCGACGCAGCTTCAATCATTCCAATCTGACTCGTCAAGGTCCTTTGTAGTTGTTTCGCTCTCGCTCTTGTCATTGGACCATCTGAATCCTCTTGCATATTTGATTTACCTTTACGAGATGGATTATCATTCCCATGATGCACATCAAGAGGTCAGGTACACATGAGTGAATCCTCACCTAGTGAACCTTCAAACCATGAACAAGTCCAAGCCATCATTACCCTTAGAAGTGGAAAGATTGTTGACAAAGGTATAGGTTTTAGGATTCCTAAAGGTATTGTGGAGGAGAAATCTAGGGAAAGTGAAGAGGGAATCAAAACACAAGTGACAAATGAGAGTTGGGGTGACAAAGAAGGCAGGATAAATGAGAAAGAGATGAGTGAGAAAGGAGATGATTCAAGAAAAATTGGAGTCAAAGTGAGCGATTTAGAATTTGTTCATAGAGCACCATTTCCACAAAGGTTAGGGAAACCTAAACAAGATCTTATGAACTCAGAAATCTATGAATTGTTCAAACAAGTGAAAGTCAATATTCCACTCCTTGATGCAATTAAACACCATTTCTTAAGGATTTATGCACAGTCAAAAGGAGATTGAATGTGAAAGAAAGAGTCTTTCTAACTGAACATGCTAGTGCCATCATCCAATTTAAAACTCCTCCCAAATACAAAGATCCTGGTTGTCGTACCATTTCATGCATTATTGGAAGTCATAAGATAGATCAAGCTTTGTTGGATTTAGGAGCAAGTGTGAATTTAATACCCTACACTGTTTACGAACAATTAGGTTTAGGAGAAATCAAGCCAACTCGAATCACCCTTCAATTAGCTGATAGATCAATCAAGATTCCTAGGGGTATTGTTGAGGAGTGTTGGTCCAAGTAGATAAATTCTACTTTCCTATTGATTTTGTATTGTTAGACACCGCAACAATTCAAGGTTCTAATGCTCTCATCCCAGTCATCTTAGGGAGACCTTTTCTAGCTACATCCAATGCGTTAATTAACTGTAAGAATGGGGTGATGAAATTGTCTTTTGGGAATATGACTCTGGAGGTGAACATATTCAATGTCTCCAAACAAATTGGGGAACATGAGGACATTAGAGAGGTAGATTTGATCCACATAGTTTGTCAAAAACACTTTGAGAGAGTGTGGATCAAGGATCCATTGGAGAGAACTTTAATTCATGATAAAAGATTTTGTTCTTTGGAATATGTTGATGAGGAAGTAAGAGAACTTGAGACTTATCTAGATCAATAGGTCAATGCCTATTATGTCAATAGGTCAATGGACCCTATTGTTTGAGCCTTTGATTTCACCCCAAGTGAAAGTTGAGGAATCTCTTGTCCAACCTTATAAACCAGAAAGGAAGCCTTTACCGAGTGATCTTAAGTATGCATTTCTAGGGGAAGATGAATCATATCCTATTGTGATCTCGAAGTGACGAACTTTTATTGGGATGACCCTTATTTATTCAAATATTGTCCTGATCAAATATTTCGAAGATGCATTCCTGACCATGAGGTAAGTAGTGTCATTAAATTTTGTCATTCTGAGGCATGTGAGGGTCATTTCTCCTCAAAAAAGACAACTGCAAAAATCTTACAAAGTGGATTTTATTGGCCCACCATGTTCAAAGACTCACATGCATTCTACAAGTCTTGTGAAAATTGTCAAAAGTTGGGATCTATTTCAAAACGTCACATGATGCCTTTAAATCCTATTATTGTGATTGAGATATTTGACTGCTTGGGTATAGATTTCATGGGTCCATTCCCTCCATCATTTGGTTTCTTATACATATTAGTCGTAGTAGATTATGTTTCAAAATGGATAGAGGCAATTCCAAGTCGAAACAATGATCACAAAACAATGATAAAGTTTTTGAAAAAAAATATTTTGAGTCGATTTGGAGTCCCTCGAGCCATAATAATTGATGGTGGAACACATTTCTGCAACAAGTCATTTGAGTCTTTAATGAAGAAATATGGAATCACACACAAAGTTGTCACCCCTTATCACCCTCAAACAAGTGGATAAGTAGAGCTTACTATTAGGGTGATCAAACATATTTTGGAGAAAACAATGAACCCTAGTAGGAAAGATTGGTCTTTAAGACCTAATGATGCACTTTGGGATTATCGAACTGCTTATAAAACATCATTAGGTATGTCACCTTATAAACTAGTCTATGGAAAACCTTGTCACTTGCCTGTGGAACTTGAACATAAAGCTTATTGGGCTATTAAAGCTTTCAATTCAAATCTGGATGATGCTAGTCAACTGTGAAAATTACAAATAAATGAGCTTGAGGAAATAAGAAATGATGCATATGAAAATTCAAGAATTCATAAAGCAAGAATTAAAGAATTTCATGACAAGAAAATACTGAGAAAAACATTCAATGTTGGTCAAAAAGTCTTGCTTTATAATTCTCGACTGTATTTATTTCCTAGAAAATTAAGATCAAGATGGAGCGGTCCTTTTATTGTGAAACATGTGTATCCATATGGAGCCTATGACATCGAGAATCCAAACAATGGTAATGTTTTCAAAGTAAATGGACATCGTCTAAAAGTTTACTTTGACAATTTTTTAGTTGAATATGACTCTATTGAATTGGGTGATCCTGTATATAAAGATTGATTTTTTTATTGAGTGATTTTTGCTAGTTTCTCTCACCCCGGTCAAATGGCGGATAACGATATTTCGTGGCTTAAGTTGGTTCTTTCAGTTTCCCACAATAACTGATATCTGTGTATATATTTGTGCAATTCTTTGAATCTCTCTTCCAATTCTCATTTGAAAATGGACACTAATCTTGAAAAATTGAAAAAGTATTTTCCCGCTCTGCCTCATAATGCGATTATAAAAATTTACCGTGCTAGATGTGCAAGATTGAGATTGTTAATGAATCATGGAATTCCTGAAGATATTCGCTGGTTGATTGAAGCAAAGGTCCGATATCAGGTGAGTCCTTTAACTCCATCATTTCACACATGCCTGGAACAAGTAAAAGGACTTTTACAAAGAAAAGTCGTGCAAAACGACAGAAATTTATCATCGATGTGCTAGATGGACTTGTAATGCACAATGTCGTTCTTTAGGAATGATATCTATAAACCATGAAGATAAAATACAATTCATTAAGGATGACTTGAGTAAGGAGTCTTTAGATAATCTTCTATTAACTTTTGAGACGCATCGTAGTGGAGATGTGCATCATGCATTTCATGATTTATGGCCACTATTTCATAAAGAACATGCTCGACTTAGTCTTAGGAATCTGACTAAAAAAGACCCTGTTTGCTAGTTTTTAAGAAAACTAGATGGGAAGCCTATCCCAACCCATAGAGGGCGTTTAAGCCGTTCTTAGATGTAAAACCATGGGAAGATGTGAGCCACAATCACAACTACCTGTACATACACATGCTTTTTCAAAAGTAAATAAATAAATAAATAAAGAGAGAGAGAGTTTTTGAGACTCCAGCTGGCGATTGCCTTCCTAATTTCTCATCAATAAAATCCTCTCTTCCTTCCTTTCATTTCTACTCAACCCATACATTCAACAAATATAGAAGTGTGTAGAAATAGGAAGTTCCTCAAGGAGTTTTTAGAATCAACACATCATCTTGATCAAGTGCTAGCTGAGAGAAAGATTCATTTAGTATATGGGGGAGGCAATCTTGGGTTAATGGGAGGTGTGTCAATAGCTGTATTTTTAGGAGGTAATCAAGTTTTGAGGGTCATCCCCGAAGCTTAGGCACAAGGGGACATCATTGGAAAAACAATTGGAGAGGAACTACAAGTCTCCACAATGTCTGCTTGAATGAATGCAATGTTTAACCATGCTAATGCCTTCATTGCCTTACTAGGTGGTCTAGGCACATTGGAAGAGATTTTTCATATTTTCTCTTGGGCCCAACTGCACATTCACCATAAACCCATATGTTTGTTAAATGTTAATGGTTATTATGATAAGTTATTGTCTTTTCTTGATCATGCTGTGGAACAAGAATTTCTAACATTTTCTACACGACAAATCATAATCTCTGCTGCTACTACTGAACAAATGATTGACCAACTACAATCTTTCATTCCTGTAAATGATCCTTCCATGAATCCTATAAATTGGTCAACTAAGGAAAGCCATAAAAAGCTTAGATTGGATTTAAGCCTTCATTTGTGAATCTGTGTCTTTCGGTTTTATTATTGTGTTTTGTTGTTTCTTATATTTGTTTCAGTGTGTTTCAGGTTTGTTAGTGTTTGTTATTTCAGGTGATATCTTCTATACGTTATCTTTCTACCTTTAAACATTGAGGACAATGTCTCGTTTTAGTTAGGGGGAGAGGGTAGTAGTTTAAAAAAAAAACAACTAACTGTGTTTTCTATTTCATAAAGCATGTGCAAAATTATTGTTACTATGATGGCAGAGTAAGGAGAACTTTTTATGACTCTTGAGATGCATCTTAATAACCATTCGTAATAAGGTCTATCATAATGCTTCTTGAAATATTCAGATTTACAAACTCGCATTGTTATCACTTAATTCTGCTCATATACTTATTTAACATGTATTCTTAAACCTTAATTTACACACACATACTTTAATCATATGATTGTGGGTTGCATATTGGATTATTACATTATTTATGTTCTTTTGTTAAAGGTAACAACTAAGGGAATGGGATAGTATATAATTGAGAAAAAAAAGAAAAAAAAAAAGAAAAAATGATAATAATAAAAATGTAGATAAGTTTGGTTTCATAACCTCCCTAAACTAAGCAATTAAGCCCGAAGGGGTGTTTTACGCCTAATACCCTAAAGTCAACTGACTTGGGAGCTATTGGCCCAACGCTTGTTACATGGGTTGAGGAGAAAAGATTAAGGGAATCAAACATTGCGCTATCTATATATCAGTATCTGCGATCGGAGTTACTAAGCTTGTAGGGGTGTCTTAACACCTAATGCCCTAAGACCAACTGGTTTGGGAGTCATTAGCTGAAAGCTCGTTACATGGGTTAAAGATGCATGATGTTTTAAGTTAAATGTATATATATTAAAAAAAAGACAAAAATAATAATCCCAACCCAAGAAAGGTAGCCTTAAACATTAGAGCAAAAATTTTGTTTTCTTCCAAGAAAAGCCCTATAATTATGTGTTGATACATTGAGCACAAAAGAAAGTTAAATTTAAGGAGAGTTTGTTTATCTGGATAGATTAATGGAAGTTAAATGATGACTACCTTGCTTTGTGGAATTTGCAAAGTATTTTTCTATTTTAATGCTTTGATTACTAGGGACTAATAATAAGCTGGTTGGGGGTGTGATTAGTAGTTAAAAGTGCATTTTTATCATGGTTTTATATCATCATTTTGCACTTGAAGTATCAATAACTCCTTAACTAACGCATGTTTTATAATAATATATCTAATAATATAAGATACCTTTAATTTATGGTAAATATTCATTTTAAATACAGGCCTATCACATAAATGAAATGATTGATTGATGACTTTAAGAACTTAAATTGCAAGGATAAAGAGATGGCCAAACTTAGAAAAGAGATGTCGGTGCAATCCAAACCGGAACACTGTTCGGTAATTGGGTCATATCTAGAGCTATATATCTCAGATTTAGGTCCAATTTATATGGATGGAAAGGTAAGACATAGGCCTACAACTTTCATATGGAGCCCAAGATCTAAAAAGGCCATTATCAAGTCCAAATTGTAGCAACAACAAAGAAGCCCGAATCTGTCTTCCAGCCCGAGCACTGTTCGGTATTTTGGCCATATCTGGAGTTCTAGAAGTCCAAATGAGCTGAATGTTTTACACAAGAAAGCTGAGACAATTGCCTACAACTTTCATGTTTGCAACTGGCTCCAGTTTTGACGTTATCAATGACGTTTTGGGCAGACAAGAGAAGATAAGGATTGTCACCAAGTCAAAAGTTGGCCACCCACTTATCAATTAGTCATCAAATCAATAGTTCCCATTTTTGGCCTATAAAAGGAGGCATTTGCCATGCATTTAGGCATCTTGGTGTTCAGATCAAGATCATGCTCTTCCTTTCTCTCTTTGTATTTTTTATGCTTTGTTTTCATTAATATTAAGTTTATGCCTTTCATTTCCTTTCCTTTACTTAGTTAACTTTTATGTTCTTATTTTGTTTATCTATTTTGCTTTCTTTCATTATGTCTAGCTAAGTTAATTATGTCAAGGTGAAAAGGTTACACTAATGGTGTAAGAATAAGTATAATGTAAACTTAATATGGACTTTAATGTTTGATACTAACATGTTTTATATTTGCTATCTTGTTCACTCTTTAATACTTTGCTTGTTAAATAACTAATCTTGATTTATGTTGTATAACACTTGGTACAACAAATGCTTGGCACTTTCATAGCCCATAATGTATGGTATAACCGACACCTGAGCTATGAAAGGAACTTGATTTATTGTTAACATAAGTTATAATCATGAATGCTTGACGAGATTTACAAGTATTAGCATTAATTGAATAAGATGACTAATGTAATCATGTTAACAATATATAATCTGATTGGAACCTCCTTTGTGTGTGGTTTCCAATTCAATAATAAGAGTTTATACTATACTTGTTTGATATACCATTAGTGGAACCTCTAACCTTGACATTTGTTATTATCATTGTTTAATCGTTACATTAATATTCCATCTCAAAGTTCTCATCATCTTCTTCTTCTCCTCTTTCATTATTATTATTATTATTATTATTATTATTATTATTATTATTATTATTATTATTATTATTATTGCTACCGGCCTCTCTCCACTCCGTCTTCTACTAGTAACATTCTGATCCCACCAAATCAGTGCATAATCCATGAATTCGATGACTACCAATTTCACTTTCTTCGCCTCCGAATAGTTATGGCAATCAAAAATCCAATCCACCTTTTTTTCCCACTCCAAATATGCCTCGGGATCGTTTTTACCTTGAAAAGAAGGTATTTTCAGTTTGATAGCATCCAAATCACCATCTAAATCAGCATGTCCCCCAACACTACGGAAATTTTCCCTTTGGCCGAATTGGCCCCTAGTTCTATTCCCATAATCCCTTCGGTTTCTAGGCTGCCGAAAACCTTCCCGGTAGTCTATGGCCTCATCATCAAAAACACCATCACCGATATCACCAACGGCCTCCTCAAAATCCTCACAATCAGCCCACCTTGTTGGCCTGTTGGCCCTACTGCTATTGTTTGCTTTCGGTTCCACCCCAAGCTTCACATTTTGGGTGCTCGTACCAGCCTCGTTACCACGTTTCTCCACCCTATCAAGTCTGTCGCACACATTTCCCATCACAAAATTCATCCTCTCCATCATTTGTGTCATGGCTTGCATTTGAAATGTAAGTTCTCCCTCGGGATGGGGCGGTGTATTGTTTTGATCTGACATGATAGTACCTGCAAAAAGTTGTTAGTGGTAAAAGAAAATTTATCCTCACGTCACTCGTGTTTCGCTCAAACACTCTTAATATCCTCACACGCTCACACCTCTCGTCTCACCTTCTTGCGGTTCTTGCGAAACTGAAACCAACACCAAATAGAACCAACTTGGCAGCGCTAGCCAAATATATATATGACTCAAGAAGCAATGAAAAAACTAGAAAACAAGCAAAACGAAACTGCGATGATAGTCTCGTGAGTAGCAAGCGAGTCTATCCGAAATATGAACGAAACTGAAGACGCGAATAAAAACAGAAACAAAAAATATGCAAAATCATTAAAAAACACCCAAATATGTTGGATATGATGAAAATAAACTGCAAGAAACGAAATCAACAAAAAGCAAGCGAATTTTGAAACGGTGACGCAAGACAGACTCGTTTACGACAAGTTAAGTCCGAATCTGGAACCTAAAGTAAATAATGTTCAATTGAGTTAAAATTTCAGATATAGTGCGATATCAACCCAAATAGACAGAATATAAGGTTTGAGAAATTTATGACAATGTTTGATATACTGACGTAAAAACGTTTGATATGTAATGCGATTAGGTCCCCAGTAATTCTAATATCAGATTTGAGCTAATTCCGAGTTGATTTGATCCAATTGTCCCTTGTTTAGTTTTCTGCGGCAGAATCTAATAAACGTCTTTTTGAACAATTTTTCTTTTCTTTTCTCTTTTCTCTCTCTTTTTTTTTTTTTTTGTTACTGATATTTTTTGAACAATAACAGAATGAAATAACAATTTTTTTTTTCCTTTTTATATGCCGCAAATTCGAGAAGAAGAAATTGGATACTAAGGAATTTTTTTGCGGAATTAACAAGAAACGAAAATTTCAGGAGGATATAACCTGATTAATGGAGCCAAGCTCTGATACCAAATGATGCGAACCTCGTGATCACATGGTCACGCAACCCACACGCAAAGATGCCAATTCCCGGAAAGCCAAGTAAATCAGGTTTGATAGGAGTGTGACACAAAGATAACTTGTACCTAGGCACCAGCACTATTGAAAACAGAAACCCCCACCCAACGAATATTGATTCGCGAACGAGAAGTATAAGGATGACGCCACGAAGTCAGTTGTTCTTCGATAAGTCGTTTTCAGTTCTTTAGAGAACCAAGGAAGGGAGATTATCCCACCAACACACAATAAGTGCAGCAAAGAAGTTTTATTAATCTGAAAATTGCGTAACCTTTACATGTTTGGGTTATGCCTTTATTTATACTGAATTTGAACTTAAAGAAACCCTAATGGACCTCCCTTAGGTGGACTTATATGTAGCCCACTTACAATTGACCCAAATAAGTAATAATAACCCAAAAACTAAGAAGAAAATACTAAAAATACTAAAAATCCGAAAATACCATCCTAAATAAGCTAGAATCAGATTTGTCACCCTTAAGAAGTCCTAAACAAAATTGGAAAAATCTGATTTGGAAAATTTGTGTTGCTGCCCCCTTTGATGTCCTTGATTAGCTTGGAATTCCTTGTTTAACTTGGACAAATAAGAAAACAAATTTCCTCCTTTGTTGCTGATTTAATTACTTTCCTTCCTAAGTGAGGAAAAGCATTAAATAGTCCTCCCCTCTATAGGAATAAGATTTGGCCAACTTCCTTACTTAGTTAGGAGAATAAATTGCTGACTCTTTATCCTTGTAGTATTAGAAAAGACAAGCCTAACAAGGCTGGTATTGGGCCGGACACATCAACCCCTTGTTCCACATGAATTGGGCTCTTCTTGGACCTCAACTAAATGAATTAAAGGCTGTCCTTCATGCTCCTTAAATGTTCCAAGCCTCTCTAGGTCCATTTTGTTCCATATATTCTAAACAAGCCCATTCAATGCTTCTTTAAGCTTCTTAGCCCTAGCTCTTGTGATTGGCCCAATTGGCACCTCCAATGGGTTATTGGCATGATTATGCTTGGTGTCAGGCTGATCCGCATCATCCCCTCTCTCTTCAAAAGGATTCGACCTCGAATCATCACCTACATCAAACAGAGTAAGATCAGAAACATTAAAGGTAGCACTAACACTATATACTCACCTGGCAAATCAACTTTATAAGCATTGTCATTGATCCTCTCACGGATCTGAAACGGCCCATCTCCTCGTGGTTGTAGCTTTGACTTCCTCTAGGCCGGAAATCTCTCCTTGCGCATATGCACCCAAACCCAATCGCCAGGCTGAAAGACAACATGTTTGCGCCCCTTATTGGCTTAGGTCGCATACACGCGATTCCTCTTTTCAATCTGTTGCCGCACACTCTCATGAAGAGTTTTCACCACCTGTGCTTTACGATTACCATCCAAACTAACCCTTTCATCAATAGGCAAAGGAATCAAATCCATTGGAGTTAAAGGGTTAAATCCATACACAATTTCAAATGGTGAAAATTCAGTAGTAGAGTGCACACTACGATTATATGCAAACTCTATAAATGGCAAACAATCTTCCCAATTATTTAAGTTCTTTTGAATGACAACACGCAAAAGTTGTGTTAAGGTCCTATTATGATAGGGGGGGCTAGGAATAAAGAGGATAACAGAATGGAACAAGATTGCTTTGTTGAAACGCATTTGGAACCTGTGCAATGACTCAGATGGCTCAATCTGGTCTACTTGGATCAGATGTAATCTGTTGCGAGGTAGGAATTTTTGGACAATCAAGACGCCACAGAATTGCTCTTGGGCATGGAGAAAGATTCTAAAGCTCAGATCCTTAGCATGGCCGAAGATGAAGTACATCATAGGGGATGGCAGGACAACTTCTCTATGGTTTGACAATTGGCATCCTCACAGCCCGCTCGCAGATTCTTACGGCGACAGATTCATCTATGATTCAGGTATGGAAAAGAACACGAAGGTGAATATGCTGATTCATAACTCAGAATGGAAAATTCCTACCACTCACGCTATTGGATGGCACCCCATTGTAGAAGCTATTCCTTCCAATTCTAATCCTATGATAGGGCAAAATGATGAGATTGTTTGGCTGGATTCACCAAATCACAGATTCTCGATCAAAATAGCTTGGGAACAACTAAGATTTCATCATACGATGGTCGAATGGCATGACATTGTGTGGTTCAAGAATGCTGTTCCAAGACATTCGTTTCTTCTATGGGTGGCTGTTATGACATTTTGTGGTTCAAGAATGCTGTTCCAAGATATTCGTTTCTTCTATGGGTGGCTGTCCAACAGAAACTCACAACTCAAGATAGACTTCATCGATTTGGTATACATGGTCCCAATAGATGCGCACTTTGTCTCCGCAACAACGAAGATCACAACCACTTGTTCTTTGAATGCTCCTATACTAAAGTGATCTGGTGGGATGTTTGTGACAAATGCAACATTCCAAGAATGACAAAAGGATGGGATGAATGGATTCGATGGGCCACTGTCACTTGGCATGGCAAAAGTTTTGTCAATTTTTCTCGTAAACTCAGTTTTGCAGCTACAGTGTATCATATCTGGCAAGAAAGGAATGCAAGGACCTTTGCTGGAATATCTAGAACTCAGAATTTGGTCTTTCATCAAATTGAATGTATCATCCGTGATAAGCTTGATTTGATGAGGAACGTTCTACCAACAGATGAAAATAAAAGAATCCAACGAGCACGGAGGGTTAATAACATAGATTCTTCATTTGATATTTAGCTGGTTGTATTGGTTTCCCTAACGAATCAAGTTAGGTCTTGAGTTTTCAGTTTGGTGGCTAGCATGTAGCCATCTGTTGTTTTACGTTTCTGTTCTCACTGTAAATCTGGGGTATGCCCCTTATAATCTTTGTATCGTTTTCCTTTAATATATACGTCAACTCATTTAGGCATCTTGGTTTCCAGATCAAGATCATGCTCTTGTGTGGTTCAAGAATGGTCCTATTAACTACTTCGCGTTGTCCATCTGTTTGGGGGTGACAAGTAGTTGAAAACAACAGTTTAGTACCCTTTTTTCCCCATAACACCTTCCAAAAATAGCTAAGGAACTTAACATCTCTATCAGAAACAATGCTCTTAGGGACCCTGTGAAGTCGTACTATCTCCCTAAAGAACAAATCAGCAATGTTAGTTGCATCGTCAGTTTTATGACATGGAATGAAATGTGCCATCTTTGAAAACCTATCAATAACTAAAAAGATGGAATCCCTGCCCCGTTTTGACCTAGGTAAACCCAAGACAAAGTCCATCGAAATGTCTACCCAAGGTTCTTTCAGTACAGGCAAAGGGGTATACAAGCCATGCGGTTGAGTCCTAGACTTTGCTTTCCTACAAGTTATGCATTTATCACAAATGCGTTGCACATCTTTTTTTATTTTAGGCCAATAAAAATGGTAATGCAACACATCCAAAGTCTTAACAACACCAAAATGCCCCATCAACCCTCCTCCATGTGCTTCACGTACAAGCAATTCACGCATAGAACTTAATGGAACACACAAACGACTCTCTTTAAACAAATATCCATCAAGTCTATAAAACTTTCCAAAAGCTGAAGTTTCGCAAGCATTGTAAACATTAGCAAAATCACTATCATCCTTGTACAATTCTTTTATGTGTTCAAATCCTAGAAATCTAGCATCCAAAGTAGATAGAAGAACATACCTGCGTGAAAGTGCATCAGCCACAATGTTTTCTTTCCCTTGCTTATACTTGATCACGTACGAAATGTTTCAATAAATTCAACCCATTTGGCATGTCTCCTACTCAATTTACCTTTCCCTTTCAAGTGCTTCCATGATTCATGATCAGAATGTATGACAAACTCCTTAGGCCACAGGTAATGTTGCCACGTCTCTAAAGTTCTTACCAAGGCATAGAGTTCCTTGTCTATGTAGGGTAATTCAAGGCTGCCCCATTAAGTTTTTCGCTGAAATATGCAATGGGCCTCCTATCCTGCACTAACACAGCTCCTATACCGATACCTGATGCATCACATTCTACTTCAAAAGCTCTTGTAAAGTCTGGCAAAGCTAAAACAGGTGCTGAACAAAGCTTATCCTTCAACAATTTAAAAGCCTCATCTTGTGCATCATTCCATTTGAATCCAACAGACTTTTTCACAATTTCAGTTAAAGGTGCAACAATAGTACTAAAATCCTTCACAAACCTTCTATAAAAACTAGCAAGTCCATGAAAACACCTTACCTCACTTACCGATTTTGGTGTAGGCCAATCTCGGATGGCTTTAACTTTCTCCTCATCCATCTCGATACCCGTTATTTTATTGACAGCACGACAATCAACACACATCCTCCATGTTCCATCCTTTTTAGGCACAAGTAGCACTGGCACAACACAAGGACTCATACTCTCACGAATGTACCCCTTCAACATCAACTCATCTACTTGCCTTTGAAGCTCCTTCGTCTCCTCGGGGTTGCTTCTATAGGCTGGATGGTTAGGAATTGAAGCTCCGGGCACAAGATCAATTTGATGTTCAATCCCCCTTAATTGTGGTAATCCATTAGGGATGTCTTCAGGGAATACATCATTAGACTCCTGCATCAAAGAAACAGCCACACTAGGAATAGCAGAATCAAGATCGTTAGTGTTAAAATAAGCCTCCTTATACACAAGTAAGATCATTGGCTTATTAGTAAAAAATGCAGATCTGATTTGAGATCCTTTTGCATAAAAATTAGGTTGTTTCTTTAATTTTTCCACACTATTTTTTTTTTGGTAAGTTGACGTATATATTAAAGGAAAACGATACAAAGATTATAAGGGGCATACCCCAGATTTACAATGAGAACAGAAATGTAAAACAACAGATTGCTACAAGCTAGCCACCAAACAGAAAACTCAAGACCTAACTTGATTAGTTAGGGAAACCAATACAACCAGCTAAATATCAAATGAAGAATCTATGTTATTGACCCTCCAAGCTCGTTGGATCCTTTTATTTTCTTCTGTTGGTAGGAAGTTCCTCATCAAATCAAGCTTATCACGGATGATACATTTGATCTGATGAAAGACAAAATTCTGAGTTCTAGATATTCCAGCAAAGGTCCTTGCATTCCTTTCTTGCTAGATATGATACGCTGTAGCAAAATTGAGTTTACGAGAAAAATTGATGAAACTTTTGCCATGCCAAGTGACAGTAGCCCATCGAATCCATTCATCCCATCCTTTTGTCATTCTTGGAATGTTGCATCTGTCACAAACATCCCACCAGATCGCTTTAGTATAGGAGCATTCAAAGAACAAGTGGTTGTGATCTTTTTTTTTTTGGTAAGTTGACGTATATATTAAAGGAAAACGATACAAAGATTATAAGGGGCATACCCCAGATTTACAATGAGAACAGAAACGTAAAACAATGATGGCTACATGCTAGC
>NW_011503044.1:0-2612 GCF_000495115.2 Populus euphratica
AGGTTTGGGTGGTTGAACACTTGAAGGTATGGACTTAATTGATCGTGGTGGCAACTCATCAATTTGTTGTCTCCAATTACTTGACTTTGATTCTTCCTAAAAATAAACCATTTGCAAATCATCAGATTCATCAATCTCAACTTCATTGGAAGTGGTTGGAAATTGATCATGAATTAATTTTTCAGTAAAGTCCACTTCTTATAAATCATTATCATCTCTAGGTTGCTTGCAAATGTTGAAAATATTCATCTCCAATATCATGTTTCCAAATGATAGCTTCATCAGTCCATTCCTACAATTAATCAATGCATTAGAAGTTGCAAGAAACGGATGTCCTAAAATAACAGGAAATGAATTACATACTTCAATAGGTTGTGTGTCCAAGACAATAAAATCCACAGGATAAATAAATTTATCGACTTGTACTAGCACATCTTCAATTATTCCTCTAGGCACTTTTACAGACCTATTGGCAAGTAAAAGAGTTATATAGAAGTTGGTTTTAACTCACCTAGATTGAGACTCTAAAAAACTGAATATGGAAGTAAATTCACACAAACTCCAAGATCAAGGCTCTTTCAATTTTATGTTCTCCAATAAAGCAAGAAATTGTAGGACAACCAGGGTCTTTATATTTCAAAGCATTATTGTTCTGAAGAATGGCACTTACTTGTTCGGCTAAAAAGGCTTTCTTTTTCACATTCAGTTTCCTCTTCATAGTGCATAGATCTTTCAAAAATTTAGCATAGAAAGGAACCTGTTTAATAGCATCCAGCAAAGGTATATTGATTCTCTTACCTGTTTGAAAGTTTCAAAAATTTCAGAGTTGTGATTGACTTTTCTTTGTTTGGTCATGGCTTGAGGAAATAGAAGTACTAGCGGGGAATTAGTCGTTTCTTTGTAATTTTTAGATTCAACTCCTTCCTTACCCTCAGAGATTGACTTATCATCTTTCTCACAAGGTTCAAGAGTGGGTTTTTCAATAACCTTACCACTACGAAGAGTAGTGATTGATTTGACTTGATCCATGTGTTGGCTTCTGAAACTACTTGTATTTGCATTGTATTGCCCCTTGGGATGTTGTTGTGGTTGAGATGGAAACTTACCTGTCTCTTGGAAACTAAGAGCAAATGTCAATTTTGCAAGAGTATCTTTAAAATCTATCATGTTTTGAGTAAGTTGAGTATTGATTGTCTTTTGCTTTTCAATGAATGCATGCAATATTTCCTCAAGATTTCTTTAAGGAGGTGGAGCATAAGGAGGTGCATATCCATGATAATTTTGGAAATTATGGTGTGCTTGAAACGGTGGTTGTGAAGTTTGTACATTGTTATTATCACTCTTTCAGTTGAAATTTGGGTGATTTCTCCAATCAGGATTGTATGTTTGGGAGTATGGGTTATAGTTAGTCCTTTGAAAACTATTTAAAGCATGAGCTTGTTCATGGAGACATTCCTTAAAAGAAGGCAAGGTTGGACAATCATTGGTTGAGTGTTCATTTGTTTCACATATTTGACACACAATGTTTTTAACAAATTTTAATTACCCACTCTTTTTCAATTCTAGTGTCTCGACTTTTCTAGCTAAAGATGCAAACTTAGCTTGGAGGTCATGATCTTCCCTAAGGTTGTACATACCTCCACTAGATGTATGAGATTGAGTTTTACTCGGTGCCTCATAAGTACCCGCGGTGTCCCAATTTTGAGTTTTTTCAGCTAATAAGTTTAAGTACTTCATTGTTTCATCAGGGTCTTTATCTTCAAAAGTTTCATTGCACATCAATTCAACCATTTGTCTATCTCTAGGTGTTAACCCTTCATAAAAATGTGAAACCAATCTCCATGTTTCAAAACCATGATGAGGACAAGTATTAAGCAAGTCTAGATACCTATCCCAACATTGGTAAAATGTTTCTCCTAGTTTTTGAGTGAAAGTGGTGATTTGTCTTTTGAAAGAGTTTGTTCTCTGAGATGGGAAAAACTTCTTTAAAAACTGTTGTTGCATTTCATCCCAAGCACGAATGGATCCTGGTCTCAAATTTTATAGTCATGTTTTAGCTTTATCTTTTAATAAAAAAGGAAAAAGCTTTAATCTGATGGTGTTCATGCTATAATTTGAATCATTATATATGTTGCAAACCTCCTCAAATTCCCTTAAATGCAAGTATGGATTTTCCAAATCTAAGCCATGAAAAGAAGGTAAAAGTTGAATGATGTCTAGTTTAAAATTAAAATGAGATGCATTAGGAGGAAAGACAATGTATGATGGTGCACTTATTCTTGTGGGATTCATGTGATCTCTAAGTGTTCTAACACGGTTATTCTCATTATTCTCATTATGAAGTGATTGATTATCTTTTTTGGCCATATTTTCTGAAAATGATGAGGATACCCTATAAAGTCTACCACCACACTCTCATAATAATACTACTAGTAGTAGTAGTAGTAATAATAATAATAATACTAATAATAATAATAATAACAACAACAACAACAACAACAACAACAATAACAATAATAATAATAATACTAGTAGTAGTAGTAATACTAATACTAATAATAATAATAATAATAATAATAATAATAATAATAATAATAAAGAAAAAGAAGAAG
>NW_011503044.1:2649-13737 GCF_000495115.2 Populus euphratica
GGAGAAGAAGAAGAAGAAAATAAGAACTTTGAGATGGAATATTAATATAAGAATTAAATAATAATAATAACAAATGTCAAGGTTAGAGGATCCACTAATGGTATGTCAAACAAGTATAGTATAAACTTTTGTTATTCAATTGGAAACCACACACAAAGGAGGTTCCAATCTGATTATAGATTATTAAGATGATTACATTAGTCATCTTATTCGATTAATGCTAATACTTATAAATCTCATCAAGCATTCATGATTATAACTTATGTTAACAACAAATCAAGTTCCTTTCATAAGATTTAATAAGCATATCTTTTCGGAGTTTAGCCATCTCTTTGTCCATTCAATTTCAGTTTTTAAATTCATCAATAAATCTTTTTATTTATGTGATAGGCCTGCATTTAAAATGAACATTTACCACAAATTAAGGGTATCAAATATTATTAGATGTATTATTATAAAACATGCTTTAGTTAAAGAGTTATTGATACTTCAAGTGCAAAATGATGGCATAAAACCTTGATAAAAAATGCACTTTTAAGTACTAATCAGCTATGAAAGGAACTTGATTTGTTGTTAATATAAGTTATAGTCATGAATGTTTGACGAGATTTACAAGTATTAGCATTAATCGAATAAGATGACTAATGTAATCATGTTAATAATCTATAATTTGATTGGAACCTCCTTTATGTGTGGTTTCCAATTGAATAATAAGAGTTTATACTATACTTGTTTGACATACCATTAGTGGATCCTCTAACCTTGACATTTATTATTATCATTGTTTAATCCTTACATTAATATTCCATCTCGAAGTTCTCATTATCATCTTCTTCTTCTCCTTCTTTTTCTTTATTATTAGTATTATTATTAGTATTACTACTACTAGTATTATTATTATTATTATTATTATTATTACTACTACTAATATTATTATTATTATTATTATTATTATTATTATTATTATTATTATTATTATTATTGCTACTAATATTATTGTTGTTATTGTTGTTATTGTTTATAATTGGTACAATTAACCTCCCTGTGGTTCGACCCCCGTCTTGCCGAGTTATTTATTACTTCTACACTCCTGCACTTGGGAGAAGACATCAATCTTTTAGTCGTGTCACCTTTATATGATATCTTTTTTAGCTGAAATTTGGAATGTTTATAGGCCTTTTAGTCTGGAATCCAAAAAAATTAAGTTTGCATCAATTGAACTTCTACAACTCAATATATTCAAGTTGGAATGGTCAAAGATCAACACTGGCAGATTGTGAGATTTGACTTTGAAAGCTATGATTTCCATGCTTTTCCTTTCTTTATTTTCTTCTTTTTTATTTTCTTGCCTTAGATGTCCAGAAAGATATGAATGTTAGCTTTTTAATGTCATTAGAATCACTTCATTTCAACCTCTAGAGCTCACGCTCTACACAAAACATGGACTGAAAGTCAAATCTGCCAATTATCTCCAATTTACTCTTTTTTACATCTTTCATTCAAAAATGTCTTCAAAACATAAAACAAATAATATCAAGACATTTTATCTTTCATCAACTTCTTCTTCTTCTTCTTCTTCTTGTTCTTCTATTATAATTATTATTACTACTACTATTATTATTCTTGTTGTTGTTGTTGTTGTTGTTTTGTTGTTGTTATTTATAATTTATATAATTAACTCTCTGTTGTTCGACCCCGGTCTTGCCGAGTTATTTATTACTTCGACACTCCTGCACTTGGGAGAAGACATCAATCTTTTGGTCATGTCAGCTCTCGTTAAGGAGTTATCGATACTTCAAGTATAAAATGATAATATAAAACATTGATAAAAATACATTTTAAGTACTAATTAAATATTATTGCTGAAAATATTAAGAATGAAGATATTTTGAATCTTGAGTTTAAAGGATTCATGGTATCCCACGAGTCTTGTTCTTTTGTATAAAGAGAAGGTTAAATTATAATTTCACTCTTATAATACTTTGAGTTATATTCTACTTAAAAGAACACATATTGAAATAGTAGCCTGAGCCCACAGGAATGCTAAGGTGCGGGGCAAGATGGCCACCATCAGTGAGACAGCATGTCTAATAGCAAGTGTGCACCCTAATGGTGGGCTTAGGGCTTCTATGCTCGAGTCCATGCACTTTAATAATAGTTGGGTTTGAGTATCATAACTCAAGTCTTTAAAGATGTTTTTGGATCATTCTAAGATTTTTTAAGCTTTTTAAAAAGAAATTTAAACACATTAAATTTAAATTCATCACTTAGTATTGATATTGTGTACACGTTACACACTTGAGATAAGTAACAAGAGCTTGATTGTAGAGCTAGCCATGTGATTGATTTTGCGTTTAAATAGAGGAGTCTGCTCTTGCCGCTCGTATTTTGTTTAATGATTAATACGACGATAAATAACAACATAGAACAGAACCTAAAAAAATTTGGCAGCAGAAAGAGCAAATAAATTAAAGGCTTTTCATCTGAATCCCGACAAAAGTCCTAACATCTCTAATGAAAACAAATAAATAAAACTGCAGAGAAAGTACTTCCATCACAGCTGTGGTGATTTTGATACCAAAAGTTAAGTCGATTTAATCCACCATTCTGCAAGAGCATTTCGCACACCTAAGGCAACAAAGAGTGGATCAAGTCCATCAAGAACAGAACGAGCAACACGGAACACAGGATAACCATTTACCCGGAGTAACATTTAGATTTGCTTTTGGCACTGGAACTGGCTCTGAGAACAGCTTTGGCTCTAGCTTTGCCCGAGGTGATTGAGCTGCTTTAGGAGTTTGCGGCTGTGACTGGTGCCGTGATGATGGATATTGCTTATGAGATAGTGAATAACCTTTATCATCCCCTGTCAAACTTCACATAAACACGATAATTCAGTCATTTCTTTTATATATATATATATATATATATATGCTACTAAGTATACATAATGCTAATGTGTTCAATCATTTCCGGATTCATACCTTTTAATTAATTTCCTGCGTCCTAATATCTTGGCTACCATCTAATTCTATATGGAAAGATCCGGTGGAATTAAAAGAAAGACTTGAAAATTCAAAGCGAAATTCACCTCGTTCCTTAAGATGAGCAAAACATTCATGCATGATGTGTAGATTTCTTGCAGTTAATTGTTTTATTCCAAAATCCATAATAATATATAGAGCTTACATTGGAAATGCAAAAGATTTGATACTTTCCCCACTTGCATCTGAAAGACGAGAAAGGCTAGCAGAATGAAGTGATCCTTTGGCAAGAGACCTCTCTCTGTTTCCATCTTCTTTGTCCTCTTTTACAACTTGCCTCATTGTTTCAGCAGCTTTTGGTTGTTCAGTTTCACCAAGGTACTCATTGACATTAGCTTTCTTTGGTCCAACCTCTGTTGCTTTATTTACTGGATGCTGATTACTTGGAGGTTGGTTACTTGAGTAATCAATCAACGGCGTAGAATCACCAGGAAAGCCTAGCTCTCCGGATTTACCCAACCAGTTTTGGTGGTCTCCTGTGAAGCTCATTTTCCCCATATAAATACTGAACAATGACTCAGTGGAAGCAACACTCCATTCCATTGGAGTATTAGATATAGTTCTAGCAAATACAGAAGAAGGAATCCTACAAGCGGCAGAGGGATTTGAATCAGCAGTTCGCTCCATCACCTGTGTTGGAGGAAACTGCGTTGCCGAACCATCATTGGATGTCAATGTATATGCATGACTAGGTGGTTGTTCTTGCCAGGGCACAGAGCTTACCAGAATGTCATTGTCATGGTCCTCCAAAGGAACTTGAGCGTTTACGCTATGGTTAGGAACCCCAATATCACCTGCATTGGACTTGCTGATTTCATCTGCATCCAACTCAAAAGAGTCTCCAGATGAAGAAGAGCACGAGGAGGACGAGGAGCTTAACATTCTGCTATTGGTAAAATTATCGTCTTCACCGAGAGTGGTGGCAGGATACATACTCAAGCCATTACTAGTTTCACTCCATGTACAAGTTCCTTAACTGTAAACATCTGTCTTGCTTCAGGCTCTGAAGCTTCCATCATACATATGGAGATCATACTGTAAAATATGAAAAAGGTGAATATTTGCATCCAGCAATGCATTTATGAAGTGTGATGTCAATTACGCCTCAATGTTAGAGGGTAGTAGACTAGAGAGATAAAGAACTTGTAACGTGTTACGATAATTTATGATACAGAACAAGTAACGACAGACAGTTTAGTAATTATGTGCAGTTTCATCAACATCTTTAATTCATCACTTTCAAATTCTAACAATATGCAGAACTTGTGTTGCTTCTTACACAACTATGTGGAAAGAGAGGTGTACACAACTATCAATTATTTAGCTAATTTTTAGCCCAACTTCAGATTGTAGCGTAACATACCTAAATGATGGATACATATGATCTTATATAAATATTCCTTAGTGATTTCACTATGTATAAAAATCATCAAGATTAATACTATTCTGCAATTTGGTATGTAAGCTTTAGGCTACGAGTACTAACTCATTTTCTTAACGAGATTCTGTCTAAGTATTCATTTTTAATCAGCAGCCATTGCTGACACTCACTTGTTGCGTTTTTCCTTCAACCACTTCAATCAACCCTAGCCTTCTATATCTCACAAGAAATTAAGCAACTGTGTCCAATTGTGACAAAATCTTTGTAAATTTAGACAACAAGATGTTGCATGTTTTGACTATTCAAGAGAATTCCTCTCAAATTTATATTAAACAGGATGGTATGAATTATTGTGTTTGGTCTAAAATTCTAGAAATGGAAATGCATATTGCTGGTAGGATGAAAAAGGATTATATTACTGGAAAAACAGGGACGAACTAGTGAGTGTGCTTTATGGTGAAGAATCTATGGGATGCTTGAAGAAGCATTACTATCCAGAATGGTTTAAGCTTGAGCAAGCTGAGAAAAAAAAAGAAGAAGTCCACCCAAATTGCTACTGCTGACACGTCTCAATCTTTTACTTCCCATGTATTGTGAGTCTTCTTAAGAGTGTTCATTCTGGTTTAGCTCTAATTTCTTCTGTTAATATCACTTGGGATATTGTTTCAATAGTTGCTGATTTATAATTCTTTCTTATTTGATTCATTAATGTCTCCTCATGTCAAGTCTATTCATTATTGATGAATGTACTAGTATAAGCTATATATATTTACTAAAATCTAAGAGTGATGTTATCCATGATCTTACAAAATGATTGTCACACACTTTCATACTCAAATTCATGTCTTTCATTCTGATAATGTAATGAAATTGTGAATAAGTATATTATAAATTTCTTCAAGGCTCATGGCTACATCTACTAGACAACATATGCCTACACACCAATAAAATGGCATCATAGAAAGTAAAAATTTACATCTCCTAGTCGTAGCTTAGGCATTATGTTTTACTATGCACAATCCTAAATATTTTTACACTAATGTTGTCATGACTACTGGCTTCCTTAGTAATAGGATGCTTGCCTAATTATTTGTTATCAGACTCTTTAAGGATGTTATCAAGGTTTCACTATATTCTTTTCACCTCTCATTCTCAATCTTTGACCTAATTTTTTTTTTTTTTTGTTATGTTTGTTATGTCCATATCCACACCCTTTATAGGGAAAGCTTGATAGCCGTTCTTTTTTATGTGTACTTTTTAATTACATTAATTCTCAAAATAGATATAAGTATTTTTTATAGGTGTTCTTTTCTTTTCTTTTTTATAGATTCATAACTTGTATCTTTAAAATTTGTCTACTAAAAATCATAAATTAGTGGTCAAGATAACAGATATCACCTCCTTATTGATTATAAAGAGCATCATAGATTTGGTTTTTCCAAATCATCTTCTAATGTCATGTATTCCATGTATGATTTCATTTTTTTATCACAATCTATCTAAGTCTCACTTATTTTTTGTCATCCAATTATCCTCTATGTCTAATACTATTCATGTTCAGGAATCTCTTTGAAACCATAAGTGGAAACCTGTCATGGAAGAGGAAATGGAGGCACTCATGAAGAGCTTTCTTAGGGAGAAGATAGAGTTATCTCAAGAAAAAAGAAGGCATCAGGGAAACAAGTGTTTTCAATGAAGTAAAGTCAAATGAACAAGTAAAGTCAGATGGGACAATTAACAAGTACAATACTAGATTGATTGCTAAGCGTTATAAAGAGATTTTTGTTCTTGTGGCTAAGATAAACACGGTTAGTTTCATACTATCTCGTGTAGTTCACCTAAACTAGTTGTTATGACAACTTGATGTGAATAATGTTTATTTTCAGGATAATATGACGGGGGAGAAGTATATATACCCTCTCCTAGGATTAATGTTAGAAAAAAGATGAACTGTGTAAGTTGAATAAGGCATTGTGTGGACTAGAACTATTATTGGGGGCTTGGTTCGGCAAGCTGAGCTACTCATTGAAGAAGTAATGGTCCTTTTAATATGTTAGTATCCCAGTTGGATATATGTGATATCTATACAACATCTTTAAGAGAGAGTTAACAAATGTTCGATGTATATAGTTGTTAATTAGATAGCTGATTTTTAGCCTAGCTATAACTCCTAAATTAGAATGTATAGTCAGATTGATATATAAACTGTACAAATAGAAGTTAACAATATGAATATATAAATCATCCAATCTAACTCTATTTTTCAATTGAAAGCAATTAAAAACAAAAACCCATACAAATGAGAAAAAAAATGATGTAACCTCCAATGAGCCACAACTTGTCTGTACTTTGTATCCCTACAAAACATGCAACAGGGGGTTAGAGCACAAGTCCAAGTTGCGCCTTCAAGAGCTAGCGAAGAAATTAAGGAGACAATCGATTAATAATATACAATCCCAATATAAATCAGCTTCTGGATTATTTTTTTGCATTTTGGTTAGAATCCAAATATGGACTTGCCCTAAGATCGTGAAAGCTAACATATAAAACTCTACGCCACAGAATTTTACAATTTGGTTAACTAAGTTTTAACTTTGTATATTAGGCCCATACTGAATTCTTTATGATGTCGTTAATTTATTCATTTAAGGCTAAGCTTCCTTAAATTTGTCTTTGGAATTAAGAAAGTGGCCGTCACAACGCCGAAAGGAAATGCAAGAGCTTGGATTGTTAAAAGAAAAGCCGAATTATCATTTTATTATCAGGGGGGACTGACAATACTTTTGCCTTATGTACGTAACCCTTGTGATATTGCAGAGACTAGGAAACACCACCTGTTCATCTGAGAATTAATTGATCATTCCTAGTTTTGGTAGGAAATAAAGAGCCACGTATATGAAGGCGAGGCAAATTGTGGAAGAGCACTAGTTAATGAAACGATGATGATAGTTTTAGAAAGGACTTACAGAAACGCAAATTCACAGCCTAAAGGTGCCAGAGAGAGAGCGGGGGCTGGCAGCCCTAAACGTTCCAGAAATCTACAGCCTCCTCCTATTTGCTTCAAAGATACAAGAAAACAAAGGTTCCGGAAGCAAAATAAACAAAGAAAGAGGGAGAGAAGCGAGTGGATGGAAGGGTAGCAAAGATTGAGAAAGACAAAAGAAAGTGAAAGGATATATTTTATGGCGTTGCATGGCTTTAGGCACTTCTATCTATTTCTTCGTTAGAAAAAAATAAAATTCCACTGTCCTTCCCGCTAATTTACAATGTCGTTGTCGTGATACAAAGCCGATGTTATTCATTGATTGTCGTGTGGTGATTAACTTTCGCGTGTCATACAAGATGGGTGCTTCAATAGTGTTTTGGCTATAAACACCTTAGAGAACGCCTGCCAATGCCTTGACCCCTCTATGAAAACAAATGGCAAGACAATCTTTTTAATAGCCCATATGCTCTCTCTCTCTCTCTCTCTCTCTCTATATATATATATATATATATATATATATATATATTATTAAAAAATAAAGATATTCATATTTTTTTCCACGGTTGAAGGAGAAATTTTATAATATTAAAATTATAACAAGTGAAATCATATTAATTATTTTTTTAATTCCATTAACTATTATATCATGTAACATGCAATTGTCTATGCTAGCAAATCGAATTTTTCCCTCTCTTTTTTTTCCTCAACTCCCAATTCCTAAAAATATCCTACCCATCACCGTTAGAGCTCCCTGAGTCACCCGTCTCTCTCTGTTGTTATCCAACCATTCTCATAATTACATCCAGCCACTCCAACTTGGTGTTCTTGCCGCCGTCTCTTCAAGCGTTGCTCAACCTCATTGCTGTCGGATCCAAGGGCCCCACACATGATAAGTTGCTCTTCATCCTCAAGTTCAAAACCAACGATCATCTTTGCTCCTTTTCCTCTACGCTACGAACGGTGGTTCTCTGGTTTGGTTGAAAATATAGTTATAATTATTTTTAAATAATTTTTTTATATTAATATATATGTTAATAATATTTTTTATTTTAAAAAAATTATTTTTAATATTATTATTTTAAAATGATTTAAAAACAATAAAAATATAGAAATAAATAAAAAATTAAAAAAAGTTAAGTTTTTTTTAAAATATAAAATAATTTTAAATTTTTAAAACAATATTTTTAAAATATAAAAACAAACAGATACGAAGAAGAGCACTAATATATTACGAAAACCAGTTGATTAACATTGGAAGAAAATCATAAGCTTGTAGCAGAAGAATGAAGGTAGCAATAATAAGTAGCATAACATGCATTTGTTGCAGCAGCAACTAGAATTAGCTAGTAAACAAAAAACACGTGACATGTTAGTTAGCTCATTATCAAAATAATAATAATAAATATAAATAAAATTATTTTTATAATATTTTTATCAATAAATTACAATGAATTTTACTAATAAAAATATTCTCTCAATATATGCTGAGAAAATTATGATGAAAAAAATAAATTAAAACAAAATAAAAAAATATGATGATATGTCATTTATAGTAACAGAATTATTGATGGAATTAATTCCATTGATAAAATCTATCAGTAAAATCATTGGTAAATTGTTCATTTTTTCCTGATATTATTTATCATGTCAATTACAAAGAAAGTCACCAATAGAATATTTTGTCGGTATTTTTTAAAGAATACTGGAACTGTTCACTTTCCAATTGTATTGTTAATTACGTGTTATTTGACAACTTTTTAAAAAAAATTGAGTAAATTGAAAATTTAAATTAACTATTACAGGCGGAATCACCAACAAATTAAAAAGTCTTCGGTTATATTTGATGGTTTCTGAAATTTTTTGATCAAATTAAAAATTTAAATTAAATATTGATGACGGAATCACCGACAGAATGACTACAAATATTAATATTTAATTATCTGTCGATAAAAGCATCGGTAAAAAACTTCAATAAATAGAATCTCTCATTTCACAATAGACGGGCATGTGCTTCTTCTTCTTTTTCTTCTCCTTCTTCGTCTTCTTCCTCTTATATAAAAATATCAACATTTCTTTCTTTCTTTCTCTTCTCTTCTCCCCTCAACTGCTCTTCTCCTCCACTCTCAGGTATATCTTTTTTTTCTTTTTTTTTCTTTTCTCTTCTCAGATTTTTTTAATTAACATAATTTATGATTTTTTTTTCTTATCAACTTCACTCGCAATTATATTAAGTTAAGATTTTATTTTTCATGTTTTTTTCATTATATTTATTTTTTATTTTATTTTTAATTTTTTCCTGTTCTTAATAATTATATGAATGTTGTTATAGGATTTTTTTTCATATGGGATCAATGTTGTTGTTGTTCTACTTTTTTGTGTTATTTATTTGTTGTAAAACATTTTGAGTTGATTTTCTTCTTTATTTTTTCCAAACAACTCAATTCTGAGTGTTATGGAGTGTTGATTTATATTAATTTAATTATTTTCTAGTTTTGTTATATAGATTTTTTTAAAACATATTTTTAAATAATCACCGATGGAATTGCAAATGATATTTTTTTTGTTATATGATAATTTTTTCAATGAAAATACCAACAAAATGAAGTAGGGATTTTTTTGCATTCATTTTCCATTTGTAAAACCATTATTTTTTTTATTTTTTTACCAACAAAATTAGAAAAAGATGATGGATTTACCAATGAATGTTATTCCAACAAACATATTTCATCAATGAATTAGTTAGTAAAATTTTTACTAACGGAAAGGTAATCTCACACCGACAAAAACAATTCATCTATATAACTATTAAATGTTGTTGGGGCTCTTAATAGTTAGTTAGAAATTAGTTAACGAGTTGTTGGTTAGAAGGAAATAATTCATTGTATAAATTACATTGTAATAGAAACGTGAAAACAAGTAATAAGAATATAGTTTATGCAATACAACTTTCTCTCTCAACCTCCTTCTCCTCCTCCTCTTCTTCCTTTATTCTATATTCTTTTCTTTAATCTTTACATTGCTTTGTTAATGAAAGCCTTAACAAATTTGTATCAAAGCATCAATCCATAACCAGTAATACGACATGCATTGTTAAAAAATAAACAATGATGAAAAATAACGAGGTGAAAACTTTGGAAGAGCACAACAAAATACTTGATGAACAAATATAAAGTATTCATCAAGAACTTCAAGATTTTATAGCCAAGAATAAAAAAAATGGCCAAAAAAAAATAAAAGAACTAAACAAATAAAAAATCAACCTACATATGAAAGTCTTTATGACTAAAGTCATTTATGGCCAATCAAGTAGTATAAAAAAGAAAGGGGAATCACTTAAGTCCTAATAGGGTGATTTTTAATTGTAGAGGCTAAATTTGTAAAAAAGTTTATGGAAACCATGATTTCCACAAGATTGGGTACAATGCAGCCCTATCAAAGGTTGAAATACATAATTTTTAGGGAGATAATCCGAGGGGTGGATAAAAAAGGTATAAGAAGTTCTTCTAGATGCTCTTTCCTACAATGTATATGTCATTATTTGACATAAATATTGGACCTCCAAATTTAAAGGAAAATATAGCAAATGAAATCACCACTTTATTTTTAAAGAAACTAAAAATCCTAAAATATGAATTGGTTATTTTATGTACAAGTATTTAATACCGTATTATGCATAT
>NW_011502946.1:0-14702 GCF_000495115.2 Populus euphratica
ATGATTCTCTATTTAATGAATAAAAAGCTCATGTGACTTTCAAAATACAATTTTGCCACTTAAAAAAACTCTCTCCCTCAACTTAACTTATGGCTGTGATTAGCTCCATTATGATTTATATTTTTTATTTGCATCTCATTGTAGACATAGGGTAAAAATAATCTATTACGCATAATTTTGATTCTCTGCAATAAAGTTCTTATTGGGTCAAATTATAAAATTTCTTTAAAAACCACATATTAACAATCTCAAGGAACCACAAATTAATAATCTTAAGGATGATTATGCATTCATAGTAAGAGAATTATAATTATAATATATAATGGTGAGCTAGGATCGGCTTAGTAGGATGATTTAAAGGAGATGTCAAAGCTAAATAATCATATAATGATTCAGAGTATATTATTCATTGAGAATCCTTAATTATAAAGAGATCATTGAGTGTTTTATGTTTGTTAAGAGAATGTAGAGTAACAAATACACAATATATTTCATGTTAGGTGCTACATTAACAATAAAAATAAAGCATGTTATATGATGATTAATAATGGTAATTGTACTAATATTATTAACTCAACTTTGATTACAAAACAGATCTTGAATACATCTAAACATGATAAACTATATAAGTTTCAATAATAATTGAATATCAAGAAGTTCGGGGCTATTAAGCATGTTTTAATTTCATTTACAATAAAAAAAATTTAAGTATAAGATTACATGTATTGTAGCTTTCATGCATGTTATATATCTATTATTAGAGAGACCTTGATAGTTTGATAAAAAAACTAACCATAACGAGTTAAAAAATGAATATGTTACGAAGAAGGATATAGAGATTCACACACTTGTTTTATTGTCATGAAAGTAAACGTACGATGATCAATCAAAGCTTAAAATAGTTAGGGAAGCTGAATAAGAATTTTATGAAAAATAATTGTGAGGATGTGAGGCAAATAAAAATGACATAAATTATGAGTGTGCAATAATTAAAAAAAAAGTTTCTGCCATTAGAAATAAGATCGAGGAATTTAGAGAAAAAAACATAAGGGAGGTAGAAAGTTGAAAGAAAATGAGTGGATATAAAAAGATAAAAGTGTGTAGAAAAATTAGAAAATAACTTGATTTTTATGGGAAACAAAATGATTTTACTCATTTAATCCTGTATAGTAAGGTATATTTTAATTTTGATGAATTGAATTTTTGTGTTCCCAGTGTCACTACAATTCTTTTACAGGAACTGGGGGTATTTATTTTAAAGAGGGTTACCATCGATTCAAGGGATTAAGCATTGAATCCCTCAACATTTTATGTACATGGAAAAATATAAATCAAAAGAAATCTCAACATATAAAACCATGTTAATTTAACTGGAGAAGATGAAATTACAATTGAAAACGTTAGGGGACTGAAATGAAAAGGAATGGAATTATAATTAAGAAAGTTAAAGCGCTGGAAAAAAAAAGGTTACTGTTTGAAGTTTGTAGCCCCACCCCACCCAGTTATTAGTGTTTGAGTAACAGTAATAAGATAAGGCATGTCAAAACTCAACAAGGGCATTGATGCAATAATCTAAAAGATCACGGGTAAAGGAAATTCTCTTCTCAGATCCAGAAGGAGACAAAACAATCCATCCTGCAATCCAGGACAGAGGACGTGGCTTGTCCTAACATAACACCTGTCCTTTACTTTCACCGGTTTCGCTGGTAAACAAGGTTAACCAACTGTCACCCGCCAGTCACCATCCTCTCCGAGTCGATGCCTCTTCCCGCTCTCTACATAAACCCAGCTTAGCAGAAATGAAAAACCCACGGAAAGAAGAAAAAAGAAACGCTCGTTTAGCCATGAAGGTTCTGTACAACACAATCCGGAGACTCTGTTAGACCCATTGTCAAAAGGGTTTCAAAATCAAAGTTCAGGTTTAGCGTATAATCTCTCATTTTCTCTTAAAAAGGTGCCACCTTTGAAAGCTTCGTGCTTTTCGTCTTCTTTCTGTTTTTCAGCACTTTCTTTGAGAAATGACTGTTTGGTTTCTTAGAAAATGTGGGAAAAGAAGCTAAAGTTTTGAACTTTATGATGTTTCGTTTTTTAAAAATGGGGACTTTTGTTAAGGCTACTAATGTAACCATTTTATTTAGGAGTTTCTTATGTTTTGTTATGTAGTTTTTTGTATGTAAAAAAAAAACCTGGTAATAACGAGGATTTGCTTCGTTAATGAGAGGGGGGGGGGGAAGCAAGTTTCCTGAGACGTGCCTGTTACTTAAAGCATAATTTATTTCTTGCTCTATTAAATTCTGAAGCCAGTTGAGGATTCAAGGTTAACTTTGATGCTCTGTGTAGTTTCTTTGTATTCATATATTTTTTAGTATGATTATGTATTAACAGCGTTCTTGGTGTCTTTCATGAATGTGTATGATAATGAGACGGTCTGTTCTTGAATTGGCTGTTTAAAGTTACCGAGTTGGTTGTGTGCGTGCGTGAAGACTTGAACATTATAAAACCATCTTTATGTTCTTTTCTCGGAAAATATTTCCAGCAGGGAACCTTTACCTTTCTTTCCAAGGAAAATATTGATCATTATGGTGCTAAAGAACTATTTTACGGAGTCTAAACCTGGTTGCATGCTAGACTTTCTACACGTTGAGGCATTGCTATTTCTAAAACAAGTGGAGCTAAGGGACATGGGGAACTTAAAATAGATACAATGCCTACATAAAATGGTTTAATATCCCTTGATTGAAATTCATCCAGGTCTGAGCAGTTTGACTCTATGCGTGTATTAGTGCTGGTGTATATGCTCTTTGCTAGGTGTGTGAGCATGAATTATTGTATGTTTGTTGCAACTGAATTTTCTTTTGATATTTGTCTTTTGAATGTGAGAATGTAATCAAGATTTCTATTTTATTCTAAAAGCTTCAAGGGAATAGCAATGGCTTTACAAGCTTGCTTGGACAACTACCTGTTGGCACTGAGCTCCTTGGACTCGAGTCAGGTGACCACAGACTTGGTAAAGTCCTCAAATTCTGAGAACATACTACAAAGAGGTCAAATCCACGCTGCAATAGGTTGTTGCTCAAATGCATCATCTGGAAAATTTCCAGGATCTTTAATCAAGATTCCAAATTTGAATGCGGCTGAAATATCCGAGGATAGGGAAAAAACTATTTTAAATAGTATTACTAACTTAGAATCGAGTCTTGCAGCAAGTTTTTTAGCTACTGGGTCCAATTCAGCTGTTCCAAAAGGTCCCCAGTTACAAGGAAGCGCTTCTACTGACACGGATCATTTTGATTTATCCACATTCCCCGTCTTGATGTCACCTAATTTAAGCAATTTTGGATCTTCCACTGCCTGCTACTCGATAGCAGAGGAAGATGTCCATCTAGGCCAAAATAGGTTACAAGTTCAGAAAAGGAGACGTCAACAAGGAGATATACGTACCACATTTCAGTCTGAATTGCAAAAGAGTCTAGATTCACTTCTTGATGTCAAAAGAGAGGGGCTTTCCTCTTCACCTCAGCTACATAAGAAAATCAGATTAGACAATCAGAAAAATTCTATTCTACAAGAGAATATTATTCAGCAGCCACTGCCAAGTCAGGATTCAGTGCAGCTGCAAGCTGCACGCCCAACTCTACATGCATTAGTCATACAGAATAAGTTAGGGAATCAAAAGCAGCAGGATACTTTGCAGTCAACTCTTCAATTGCTGGGAGTTAATATGAAGCAGAAGCAGCAGCAGCAGCAGCGACAAATGAGGGACTACCTGCAAAGTCTGGCCTTGCCACGAGTCCAATCTATGCTTTCATTCAATGCTAATGCATGTTCACGCAGGCTAATGCAATACATGTATCATCAGCGGCAACGACCTCCTGTGAGTGACTGTGATCAAGAATGCAATCATTTCTAATGTTCTTTAATAAGTACTCCTCTCCTATTTTGTTAGTAGTTTTAGATGTTAATGTTTACCTGTTCCCGGTCTTTTGTTGATACTTTATTTCTATCTTAATGTCCGACCGCTAGTTCTCCAAGACTTCAACAAAGTGATACACCTTGAAGCTGTTCTAACTCTCTCTCTCTCTCTCTCTCTCTCTCTCTGTAGGACAGTGGTATTTCTTATTGGAGAAAATTTGTTGCAGAGTATTATGCTCCTTGTGCTAAGAAACGGTGGTGTTTGTCTTCATGTGATAGTTCCAGACTTCATGCCATAGGTGTATTCTCCCAGGTAGATATGGCTAGTTTTAGGTTGTCAATATATCCTTTTTTCCACCGTTGAAACACTGATATTTGTTTCCCATACCTTGTATTATGAATCATAAATAGATGCATTCAGGCAGATGCACACATTCATCTAGTTCTCCATGCATAAATATTTCCTCACTTATTCTATTTGTTCCCTGTTTCCCTTTATTTTGCAGGGTACATGGCATTGTGACTTGTGCAGGACCAAATCTGGCAGGGGATTTGGTAAGCAAATCAGCACTACATGTTGTTTATAAGTCAGTTACTATGGTGCTTTCTAAAAGAACAATTTGTTATTGACATGTTGATAAAATTCTGTAAAATATAATGTTTACCTCCATCTGCCTGGCTGTCCAAATTCATTACCGTTGACCCTAATGTCTAACTTAAAAGCTTGAGGTGTTAGGTGAAAGCTAATTTTTTTTAATACTTTATAACATTTTTCCATGGAACACTTATCTTTTTCCTTTTTTAATTTCTTGGCAGAGGCAACTTTTGAAGTACTTCCCAGGCTTAATAATATTCAGTTTGATAGCGGTGTTATCAATGAACTTTCGTTTCTTGAATGCCCTCTTGAGTTCACACTCCCTTCTGGATTAATGGTGTTGGAGTATGGAAAGGTTGTTCATGAGACTCTCTATGACCATCTTCATGTTGTTCGTGAGGGTAAACTTCGTATCATCTTCGCACATAATTTAAAGGTGAGCTATAGCCCATAGCATGAAGCTGGTGGATTCTATTACACATTGATCTTATATTCACAGAATGCTTTTCAGATAATTTGCTGGGAATTTTGTTCTTGGGACCATGAAGAACTAATTCCTCGAAGTTCAATTCTACCTAAGGTACAAACGATCTGCAGTATCTGAACCATCATGTTGGATCCATTGTGGTCCTTGTATGTTGTTTATAAATCCATTAATTTATTTTTGAACATTGTTGATGCATCCTTTTGAGATTTAAATTTGACAGAACAGATGCTCCTGTATGCAGGTTAATGAGTTAGTTCATGCTTCAAAAAACTATCAAACCAACATTGATGATATTGGATCATATAGGACACCACTCTGTGATTTACAAGAAAATTGCACGATGTAAGAAACCCCTGGAGGTTTTATTTACTGCTCTTACTAATTCTATGAATTGTTCATGCATGATACATGTCACCGTTCACCATTTTTCCCATTCTTAACAATGAATAGATATCTTACTTGTATGACTTAGATGTCTCCTATTTCTCAAAAATGTTATCGGATTAATGGGATTTTGTATGATACTCGTGAGATTGATATTTAAAAATTTCTTCTTACAACATGTTGGGATTGACCCAATAAGCAGGACCACCACCCCATAGCATGTCATGTAATGTCAAGCAGCAAACAAATTGCTTTCCGAAACTGATTTGTATTTTGTTCTCTTGATAATTAGTTACTGAGGCCCTAATTTTATATCTTCTTGTCATATTTGAAAAACATGTTTTTGGTGACAATATTGTAACTCGTAAATAAATCCGGTCCATCTTGTAGGTTATTATCAGCTGGGCGTGAGCTTGAAAGAGATTTGGGCTTGCAACTGGTTGGTGATTTGGGGTTTTCGAAGAGATATGTCCGTTGCTTGCAGGTCTGTAAGAGAACTTGTTTTGATTTGTCTATTTTCACCTGAATTCTACTCAGGATCTTCTGTATTCTGTGTTCATTACCTGACAGATTGCAGACATATTCAACTCCATGAAAGACTTAATGACTTTCAGCTGGGATAATCAAATTGGACCAATTGGTAAGTGATATCTACTGTTTTATGTCTTTGCCTGTCATCTTAAAAGGTTAAAACTGAAAACCCTTGGAAATAGCTGCTTGAGCCATACAAATCTCTGTTTTTCTTCTAATGTTGCCTTGTAAACTTTAATGTACTTGTTAAGGCAGTTTCCAATTGATCCTTGCGAAGTCATTTCTGATGTAAAACCTAAAATGCAGAGAGCTTGAAGAAATATACCCAGCAATTTTCAACAACCGAACTCCACAAAGATGAATTGCTAGAAAAAGAGCAGATCGAGGTCCTTCAAGGTTTGCCAACTAATCCAAATAAGTTGTCTGCTTCTCATGCTCTTGGTGGCAACAGCAATGATAACTCGAACATGAGTAAGGGTGCTCTATTGAATATCTCTGATGTGTCATGCCACTATATATATCCATCACAAACTCGCATCAACTCGAAAATGGGTGAACTGGAGCAGACGTCACTTTTATACAAAAGGTGTGGAAGAAATGCATCTTCCACACCATCTCAAGGTCCCAAGACTTCGAGTGCAGAATTCATCCAGGAGTTTGAGTTTCCTGGTCTCCATTCCTCTGGGGGTGGCCAGCATAGACGGGAACATAAAGTCCAAAATTTGCTCGAGGAGATCATCATGAGGGCTGAGAATGAAGCAGTTAACGCTAAGATAGGTAATATTATATCTGGCTTGCAAACAGGTGCCAAGGGCAAGATGCTGCTACGGATGGGATGACTTATGGTCACAACATGTCGCTGCTCGATCCTTCAGGAAATGCGTCAAGTATTATTATGGCAAATACCTGTGTTCATGACTCCTAATACGGATTCTTCCAAGGTTGGTGACAGTGCTGGTTTCATCAACTTTTCCACGAAGGCACTAGTTTCCTAAGATCCTGAAAGTGCTTCAAATGGAAATAAGATTTTTTTATGTTGTGGCAGCATGGGCTATGTGGTTGGGATGGTTGTAAGTGTTTTTTTTTTTTTTGGTACTTCCTGTTCCATCCTTCTCGGGGGTGATTCAATATAAAATACGTACGTATAGTAGTTTCTTTCGCAAGTGCTTTTGATAGTAGTTGCAGTTTCGTGAGCAATTAACTTGATTAGGAAGATTAGATGCTGTGATGTCAACATGAACTGTTAGCTACCCCGAAGTCTAAACCTTGCCCTGGAAATGAAATATGGTACCATACTGTTTTAATCACATCCCTGTCTGTTTGCCATGTTAAGTTTTGTTCAGGTTTGTCAAGATAAGCATGGCACCATGCATGAATTACATGCCGCAGAAAGCCAACGCTGAATTGCAACTGGCCTCAATGTTTGTTTACGACCCTGGATTTGTTGCATACCTAGGCTCTCTTCTCTTTACCTATTTCTAAATATGTATTACTATTTCGTAGCTGATAACCAACGTTCGGATCACAGAACTTGTTAAGATGTGAAATTGCTGTGCCTGGTCTTTCTGTACATGTGGTTAACGGCGCCATCACCGTGGACTCGATGCAAGGGAACAACGAAATTTTGGGTTTGAACTTCGTAGAGTGATTTGGTTCTGTTATAGGGCTGACTAGACAGAGACATGGGATTGCGGTGCGATTTTCTCTCTCATAAAAAACGATAAAGATGTTTATGTGGTTCAAACGCATTTCAAGAAAATAAGAAAAAACAAACAATTATTTCTTCCCCGACGAAAAAATTCAAATTACTCCTTTCCTACCTAATCGAGGGTTATAGTTTCTTCTGGGTTTAATGTTATAGTTTTTATTGGGTTTAATAAGTTAATTTTATTTTAATTAGATGATAAAATAAAAACTTAGCAATAATGGAAAACAAACATTTAAAAAAAAATTAATACCACAATGACTTGGAAAAAAATAACTTAAAAATTAATTAAAAAAAAAGAGAGAGGAGAGGTTTAAGTGAATTTGAGATAGTATGATAAACATATAATATGAATAATAAAGGATAAAATAATCTATGTTAACCTTTAAAAGCAGTGGATTATGTTATAAGATTGGAATAATTTAATAAAAAAAATTTAAAGTCATTTTAAAAAAAAAACTAATGTTGATCAATGAGATTGAAAAAGATAAGTTATAGAAAAAGACGTTGAATTACATTATCTTTTTAAAACCGTGATCTTAATCATTAAAGAAACCTGATTTTTTTTTATTAAAAGGTTATATTGAAAAGAAAAATAAATCTAAAAATAAATAAAAAAAATAAGAATCAAATTAAAAAAAATAATAAAGCATAAACTTAGATTGAAGAATAAAATTGATAACATTAAAACTTTTACAAAAAAGTCAAGAAAAAGAATAGAAATTAAAAATGATCAAATTAAAAAATCTTATACACAAAAACCACACCACAACCCACACATGTCATATCGAGAGAGAAAAAATGCGGCGACACATCCAATAACACGATGTAATGACATTTTATATCACTAGAAAGTGTCACATACGTTGTCCATGTGACGCAGGTACTTTCCACACAATTATATATGTATTATATGTACAAATAATTTTTAAAAATTAAATAATATTTAAAGAAAAAATCATTGATTATCTTGATAATTAAAAAAAAACTAAAGAAAAAGACTAAAAGGCTCACGAACTAAGATTTATATTATTTTTTTTATTTCAAGGATATACATGTAATTGTACATAAATGAATGAATGAAAAGACAATCAGGTGTTATAAATTTTTATTTTGGGAACAATTAAATTATTTTATTATGCTTAAAAAAATAGAAAATACAATTATATTTCTTGAAAATCCTTTCATAACTAATACATGGTAAAAATACCTCAAGAATAATGACAAATGTTTTTTAAAAAATCACAAAACCATTATTTTACCAACGCGGTGAATACTAAACCAAGTCGCACGATATTTTCGCGAGTTTTTTTGTTTTATATATTATTATTTTTAGAGGCTTATGCAGTGGAATCTCCCTCGTATTTGATGTTTCGATCTACTCTTTCTTGTCTTGACACGTTATTCGCCACACATTTTTTAATTGTCACTCTTATTACAGCTCATATAGTATGAGTGAGGGAACATTTTTTGCCATCAACATTGATGAATTTGCCAGAAAGACTTGGCAAATTGTTCTTTCTAACTGGTGCAGTGTTTCTATCTATGATGGATCCCTAAATGAAATCCAGCCGTGAATTATACGAGACAAAGAAGTACTGATAAGTGCAATCTGTGTGCAAAAATATCTCGTAAAAGCCAAGGAAACTTGCGAGTAACATCACCGTCTTGTCCCCCTCGCCAACTGGCATTGTTGTCTGGCAACACAAAACCTAAAACCGGCGAAGGCTGCAGGTGCTCTGCGATAATCATTTCCTTTCTCCCTTGGTTTCTCTTAATGGTTTCAAATTTAAGCATAGAAGCAAACGTTCTTGTAATATTCGCCCACAGAAAGCCAAAATGGATGGTCCATGACGCTATTTTTACAACCACAAAAAGAGCAGTGAGCATTTCCTCGAGGAAAGAAACGAAGAAGAAATACAAACTTCATCAACTAGCTAAACCAATGACAATATATACATTGGCTTGGGAACAATCGATACAAGGGCTGAAGAACCAACCAACTAATAATACTAGATTCCGCTTCATCTTAAAGATGTGTCCTAGCTCACCACGAGGGCAGAACATCCTCTCTACTCTAAAAGGTTAAATGAAGTTTAAAAATGCTTCAACCCTTGTCTCAATTTACATGGATATACTAAAACAGAGTCCAAACACAGACCACCTTTGGTGTGTGTACAGTCTATCTGTGTCATAGAGAACTTGAGCTTCGTTGATGCATTGGCGCCATCAACCACAAAATCCCCAGCATGGTAGAGGTTCCATTTCCCAGGATCGTTCAAAAAACACTGGGAAGAGGCATGCTGACCATCTGAAGTCCATATCTGAAACTGCACAGGTTTTATTTCCCAACCATGGACATGCTCAGTGTTACAGATGCGTCGGCCAAACCTCTTAGCAGCCCTCCCTAATTGTAATCTGAAGAATAGGCTATAGGTCCCAGCTGGGAATGGGAACTCAAATTGCCCATCAACCTCAAACCACCAGATTTGCTGAAGATATGCAACTGAGTTGAACCTACAGGAAAAACAAAGGAACTTTGGATCAATTCCAGTGCTATTTTGACTACATCTATATGGGAAATAATCACCAATTTTATCACAAACATAGAAACAACCAATCGAATGAACATCAACCCACTTATAAAAAGCATAATATGGATGCAAAGTGTCAACAGAAACAAAGATATTAGCATCCTTTAATCCAACCAGAATTACCAAGTGAAGAAGCAGTGGCTACGAGAAGGATAAAAACATTATTGGATCTTGGAATTATCATCCACACACACAAACAAACTGCAAAATCATGCATAGTTAAGAAAGGAGCGATACACCTATCCAATCTGCTAAATCAGATGCAAGTCTCAGCCATGTATGCCACTTAATTGTTTCAAGAAGGAATGCAGAAAAATTAACTTAGGTCCAGGGTCCTTCCTCGTTGACCATATTCTATGGAGGAGAAAAAAGATGAGGATTCTTAGGGTTTGGGGCAGCTAGGCAACCAGAGCAGGTTCGTTAGTGACAAGTTGTTCAATAACTTGGGGCTTAAGGGATATAATTCTGTAAATTACATTATCAAATTATGCTCCCCAGTCACATTATTGGTTTCCCGCTCAGGGTCAAAAGAATCTACTTCTACATTAAAAAAAAATTCCTGATGCCAGGAAATGGAAGTTATAAAAACTCTTGACATAATCCAAAACCCACTTACCCCTTGAAGATCCAATCAAATTACCTCCAAGCTCATAAGGTACACAACTACAAATAGTTGCTGGATTCCAAATTCTCACACATCATGGACTAGAAATCTTTGAACAATGAAAGATACTTAAAAAACCTCTTTGAAGAAGTTCGACAAGAAAATGCCTCGATCAACTTGGACTTGACCAGCCAGTCTAACAAATAAATAATGAAAAACTGACCATTGCAATTCTAATCAAAATTCCAGCAAAAGTTTCGGTAATCACACCTAGATTCCTCTGTTAGAATATGATTCCAATATCTTCGATCATCGATTCCTGTTATCGCTAACCCCTTGGAAGCAATGGATATGCAGACACCTCTTGTTCTCTTATCTAGCCATGCTTTCTGCACAAATGAAAATTTTTAATACACCAAGTTAAAAGGCCAGAAGAATAAAACCTGACAGAATTGAACACTCAAAATCAATAACCGTCCTGTCGTCTCACAATCACGATACATTTCTATGTAATTGAAAATTTCAAAATCAAACCAGCAAAAGATCCCTCCCGGTAGTAAATAAAGTCATCAATCCTATCTTTTCCCTCCGTTAAATTTTCTCATCCACCAATACAAACATAATAAGGAAAAGAAAATCTGTATCAGGGTTCCACAATTAAGAAAGCATGCAAATTCCATTACTAGTTGCTTCAAGAACCAGAGAGGAGCCACCACTCAAAAGGAAACCTTTTTGTCAAAGTTTCCATTTTTAATGTACTGAATAACAAAATACCAAAAACCAGAGGTTATTTCCTCTCATAATCCAAACAAATAAAAGCTAAAAGATCGTACCTTGGTGCCATCATCAAAAGCGTTGGCTCTACAAAGCCTAGTATAAATCTCTCTCTTACACAACTTATCTTTCAAATCATCACCCAAAACTCTTCCAATCAAATCTTCATAATTCACAGGCAATTTTGACTCCCAAACAAAATCAGCCCATGAAGCACCACGAAATGCTCTGTTTAATCTAGCCAATTTACAAATCTCTTGCGGGTTTAAATATTCAAGAATTAAAGCCACACAACCCTCTGGTAAATCTCCAAGACCAGGCTTTGTTGCTGGTGGCGATGATATTTGTAAGCATAGAGACCCAAGAAGAGAACAGGTGTTGGGGTCTGTAAAGGTTAACGAAAGATTAGCACCCATCAAGAAAAAATACAGAGCATAGCAAAGACAGAGGAATCCCAAAAACGGAGAGAAGGGCTAGAAAGTTGTGTGGAATTAAGAGATCAGATGAAAGGAAACAAAGGAGAGTTGTCAGAGGAACATAAAGGAAGCCTTGAAGAAAAGACGCGTATCGCGGGTAATATGTATGTATGCACACACATAGATGGAGATTTATTTGTTTGTTTGTTTGTTTTGATGACAGAAACAGCCAGAGGAAAGACGGGAAAACACAAAGCAAAATACAGTTGTCTGTTTTTGACGGGTGGGATTGTAGATTTGTTTTATTTTTATTTTTTTACTTTTAAGATGTTACCATTAATTTTATATTTTTTTATAGTATTATTTATAATATAATATTGTACTGTGCTAAATTCATGGCGTGATTTTTATTTTTTTGTGTTTGAACAATATGTCGAGTGATTTTGTTTTATTGAAGGTCAATATTCTCAGGATGTGAGAAGTAGAAATCTTAATAAACTTGCTTATTCCATCTCTTAAGTTGACTAAGTGTATTTGATATTGTAATTATGATTGTATTTTAAAAAAAATATTTTATAAAAAATATTTTAAATTTAGATTAATTTAAAAAAATATATGTTTGATTAAAACTATGGTTGAAATTGAGAATGAACAAAAAATAATTTTAATGTGTTTAGTTAATAATACTTTGAGGTTATAAAATAATTTTAAAAAATATATATATTAATATTGATGGTTTTTAATTTAAATATTATAGATTTAACTATTGTTATTATTTCATGAAATAAATAATACTTTATATAAAATATTTTTTATTGTTCCATTAAACTATCTATAATTTTATTATGTACGAAATATATCCGGTAAGAACAATAGTTTTCATGATTTTTTAAACATGCAATAAAATTAGGTAAAATATTATCAGGAATAAAATTAAGATTACAATACAAATAAATTTAATTCACTTTAAAATAATATTTTTAAAAAACAAAAAAAATATTATTCATATTCATATAAATAATGCAAATAAAATCAATTAATTGTATTTTTTCAAAAAAAAATATTCACATAAACAGTATGATAATGAAATTTAATTTCACTATTCAATGATTATTTCCTATAAGAAATAGCAAATTGCTGTTTTTATAAAATCTGCGGCACAGCTATAAAATTAATGAGTTTTATTATCATAAATTATTATTTTTTAAAATCATGATATATATGATTATGAGTAAATTTCACCAGCATTTATATTATCAAACAACTTCTAAGAGGATAATACCAAACTAATCAATGTTTGATGTTTTAAGTTGAGGGAGATGAATCCGAGAATCTTCGACTATTTATTAAAAAAATAAATTAAATTCTTAGTAGCTGTTTGAAATTATTGTGTATTTTACTTTATTTTGAGAATGTATGATTTATTGAATAGAAGGCAATGTATTTTTACTTATTTTTTAGTAAAATGTACCATGACTATTATATTGAATAAATAGACAGAGCATTAAGGTATTGAATTATTCAGAAAGGATCCGACAGGTCAGGTGAAAGAGGAAGGGCAACATCATCTCGCAAAATTACTCTATTTTACATCAAGTCCTCGAAGCTAAGAGATATTTGTCATGGAATCCAAAGCAGACTTGCGAAGGTAGGAGACGAAGATTTTCAATGGCATTGTAGGGTCTCTAATTGCAGCTGGCATTTGTCGTTCTGTGAATGGTCTAATCAATTTAACTCACGTCCATGCTGTCAGAGGAGAGATGTGTTTTTTTCTAGGTATGCCATAGACTTCACATGTGTATTGTTACTGCAGTGAACAGCGAATTATCTATACTGCTACAGAAAAATCTTTTTTTAGTTTTGTTTTTATGAATTTTTTTAATTTTATTATTATTATTATTATTATTACACTCATGGTAATAATGTAGACAAAAATTCAAATAAATAAATAAACGAGGTTAGCATTATTTTTTTATCACGAGGAAAATCATGCAGGCATGTATTTTGTGAAAATAACCTTATAGATACAGCACATTAAAAAAAAAAATTAATATTCACATCCTGAAAATCATGCAGGCATGGTGATTTTTGGAGCAGTGTTTGATTTATTTAGATAATGCTTTTATTTCTAGAGAGTATAAATGGTCAATAAACCTTAAGTTTCACGTTAATAGTCTTTTTCTCTCATTTTTCTTTTTTTTCCCCTCTAATAGTCTTTTTCTCTCATTTTTCTTTTCTTTTTTTCCCCGTTTTGATTTCAATAATTAACTATTCAATTTTCTATAGCAGCCCTTCGAGTTGTTTTTTTTTATATTTGTTTTGTGTTCTTCTAATTATTATTTAATTCATTTAAAATAATTATAAATTATAATATTTTTTAATTTTCATCCTTTTTTAATTTTTTATTTATTAGATTTTATTTATGTTATTTTAATTATTATTTATTTTATTTAAAATAATTTTTAAATTTTATTTTTTAACTCTTTCATCCTTTTTTGTTTTTTTCATATCAAATTTTATTATTATTTTTTTTATTGTTATTTTTTTCCTTTATATATTTTTTAAATTAATATTTTCTTTATAATTTTATCTTTTAACATTAAATTAGTTAAGAATTGAGTTTTCTAATTGGACCAAGGCTTATGATTTCATAAATTATAAATTTAATAGATTAACTAAAGTTTAGAAAAATTCTCGGGT
>NW_011503000.1:0-3961 GCF_000495115.2 Populus euphratica
GAGCTCCATATGAAAGTTGTAAGCCTATGTCTAACCTTTCCATCCATATAAAGTGAACCTAAATCTGAGATCTATAGCTCTAGATATGATCCAATTACCTAACAGTGTTCCGGTTTGGATTGTACCGACATCTCTTTTCTAAGTTTGGCCATCTCTTTATCCTTTCAATTCCAGTTCTTAAATTCATCAATTAATCCTTTTATTTATGTGATAGGCCTGCATTGAAAATGAACATTTACCATAAATTAAAGGTATCTTATATTATTAGATATATTATTATAAAACATGCTTTAGTTAAGGAGTTATTGATACTTCAAGTGCAAAATGATGATATAAAACCTTGATAAAAATGCACTTTTAAGTACTAATCAGTTATACCTTCTTCAAACTTGTTGATTGTAGGTTACTACTCCCGTTTTCTTTTCCTTCTTTCCTGCTCACTTTCTATTCTTTCTAAAGCCTATTAGGGTTTTATGTCAATATTGCTTGATCCCATACAATACTTTCTTTAATTTTAATATTTTATCTTCATTACATTTTACTACAAATTCGATCAATTGCTCCACATAGATTTTTTTTCTTTTAAAACTCTAGCCGAGCAAATTTTTTCATTATAGTTGATCCCAAGTAGTTAGAGTAGCTTTTCGCCACGAACCTTGCTTTAAGCTTTTTTATTAAGCCATCAAGGCTAAGCTTTATTCTACAAACCTATTTAACTCCAATGACCTCTTTTTGGTTGATCTATTATCTCTCATATCTTATTTTTCTTAATCATTTTAATTTCTTCCTCCATTACCTTCACTCATACTTTTTTTTAGATGCATCTTTATAACTTTTTAGCTCCACAACTATAAAATTGCAGCTTTCATAAATGTATATTAATGACTATATTTTTCTAAATGGTGAAACTAAAGAAATTTCTTCTTGCCTTAAGTAGATTGTGATCTAGATGAACTTAAAGATGTTAGCGATTGACTTGTTGATGGAGAAGATTTTGGTGATAATGATGGATTTATACCTTTTTCAACATCTACTTCACAAATTTAAGTTTGATGAAAATTGATTATTCTTTTTTCCATTTTTTCTTCCTTCCAATTCCACTTAGCATTCTCATGAAACTCCATACCCAATTCCACTTAGAATTTTCATGAAACTCAATCTCAACTAATAATTAGCCTTTTAGTTTATAGATTATATACTTGGTAACCTTTTGATGTTGAACTGTAGCCAAAGAACTATTCTTTGTTCAACCTTGTCATCCAACTTACCATGTAGCATAGATTGCCAAAAACTTTGAGATGCTTTGCTAAAGGCTTCGTTCCTGACCATGCATCAATTAGTGTTTTATCTACCACTATTTTTGTTAGACATTTGTTTAGTAAATATATAACAATGGATACTACATCTACCCAAAATGTACTTGAAAGATCTTTATCCTTTAGCATTCATCTTGCCATCTCCATTATAGTCTTATTCTTTCTTTTTTATACTCAAATCTGTTGCGGGATCTTTGTAGATTTTCTTGAATGTGTGGGAAAAATTTTTTTTTCTTGCATGAAGTAAACCCATGTCATTCTAGTGTAGTTATCAATGAACAATATAAAGTACCTATTTTGATTAAGTGATAATGTCATTAGTCTAAAGACATCTATATGCATTAGTTCTAATAGTCTTTTTGCTCTCCAAGATCCTTCATAAGGAAATGACCATCTTGGTTGGTTGCCTAGAAGGCAACCTTCAAAAACATCATTTACTTTCATTATTTTTGAAAGATCTCTCATTATATTATTCAGATATAGGTCCTCCAACTCCTTGAAATTAAAGTGGCCAACCTTAGGTTCCATATCTAGGAATCATCAAGTTGCACCTTCATTGATGTAATTTGAATATATTTCCATTTCATTGGAAAAAATCTATTTTCTATCTTTATGATGACAATCTTTCTTCTATTATTATTTTTATCATATATAGTACAACAATCTCCATCAAAGTAAATAGCATTACCTTTTTCTATCATCTAGCCTATACTCGATAAATTATTTTTTAAAATTTCAGGTGAGCAACACAATAATGTTGCCTTTACCTTTAGCCTCGACCACTATATTATTTCCAAATCTATCTTTGGAATTGACTAATGAGTCTAAATTGGCAAAGATGATATCCTTACTCATTATGTGGTTGATGCACACACTATTAATGTACTACATATCTTTTTGGTCTTTAGTGGCAACATGACAACAATATAATAGTTGCTCTTCGTCATCCTTCTTCTCTTAAAATTTTTCTCAATGATTATTTTTACTGGCTTTATTAAGGAAAGAGACCCTATATATGTAAATTGATATGACCAAAAGATTAATGTTTTCTCCTAAGTGTAGGAGTGTCGAAATAATAAATAACCCAACAAAATCAGAGTTGAAATATAGGGAGGTTAATTATATAAATTCTAAATAATAATAATAATAATAATAATCATAATGATGGTGGTGGTGGTTTAAAGAGGACTTTGAGATGTAAGATTAATGTGATGATTAAACAATGATTAAAACAATTATCAAGGTTAGAGGATCCACTAATGGTTTTTCAAACAAGTATACTATAAACTCTTTTTATTACTCAATTGGAAAGCACACACAAAAGAGGTTTCAATCGGATTATAAATTGTTAACATGATTATATTAATTATCATATTCGAATAATACTAATACTTGTAAATGTTGTTAGGCATTCATGAATATAACTTATGTTAACAATAGCACATGTGTCGGTTAAAACATACAGTTGGGCTATGAAAGTGACAAGTATTTATTGTAATTGATCCCTCTATAAATCGCATAAATTGGTCAACTAAGAAAAGCCGTAAAAAACTTATATTGGATTTGAGCCTTTGTTTGTGAATCCTTGTGCCTTTTGGTTTTATTAATAGCATATTATTTTATTTTGTTATTTCTTATATTTATTTAAGTGTGTTTTGAGTTTGTCAGTGTTCACTGTTTCAGGTGATGTCTTCTATACTCTATCTTTCTCCCTTAGGACATTAAGGACAATATCTTATTTTAGTTGGGGGGATTGACAAAGTAAATGAGTTCTTTTGTTAAAATGACTTTAGAGACGCATTTTAGTAAAAATTCTTAACAAGGTCTATTAGAATACTTCTTGAAATATTCAAGTTTACAAACTCTCGTATTATTATTAATTGATTCTGCTGATATACTCATTTAACATGTATTCTTAAACCTTCATTTACACACACACTTTAACATATACTTGTGAGTTGTACATTGGATTATTATATTATTTATGTTCTTTTATTAAAGGTAACAACTAAGAGAAATTGATAGTATATAATTTGTAAAAAAACAAAAAATAAAAAAATTAAAGATAATAAAAACATAGATAAGTTTGGTTTCATAACCTCCCTAATCTAAGCAATTAAGCCCGAAAAGGTGTTTTAACACCTAATATCCTAAAGTCAACTGACTTAGGAGCTATTGGCCTAATGTTTGTTACATGGGTTAAGAAGAAAAGCTTAAGGGAATCAAACATTATACTATCTACATACCAGTATTTGCAACCCGAATTACTAAGTTCAAAGAGGTGTCTCAACACCTAATGCCCTAAGACCAATTGGTCTAGGAGTTATTAGCCTAAAGCTCATTATATGGGTTAAAGATGTATTGTGTTTTAAGTTATATGTATATGTAAATAAAAAAGAAAAAAAAAGATAATAATCTTAACCCAAGAAAGTTAACCTTAAACATTAGAGTTGAATATTCTTTTCTTCTAATAAAAGCCCCATCATCTATATTTTCATACATTAAGCATATAAAAAAGAAGGTTTATTAATATTTTCTTTAAGATGTATTGAGCATATATATATAAATTTAATGAGAGTTTGTTTACTTGGATAGATTAATGGAAGTTTAATGATGAATGTCTTGTTTTGTGGAACTTGCAAATT
>NW_011503000.1:4006-4401 GCF_000495115.2 Populus euphratica
TTTTCTATTTTATGCTTTGATTACTAGGGACTAGTAATAAGCTGGTTGGGGGTTGTGATTAGTACTTAAAAGTGCATTTTTATCATGGTTTTATATCATCATTTTGCACTTGAAGTATCAATAACTCCTTAACTAGAGCATGTTTTATAATAATAAGTCTGATAATATAAGTTAACATATATTTATGGTAAATGCTTATTTTAAATATAGGCATATCTTACAATACAAAGGATTGATTGATGTGATTAATGACACGACTAAAAGGTTGATGTCTTCTCCCAAGTGCAGGAGTGTCGAAGTAATAAATAACCCGGCAAGACCGGGGTCGAACCACAGGGAGGTTAATTGTACAAATTATAAACAACAATTATAAAACAACAATAACAACAACAGTA